>NC_057389.1:39584659-39874659 GCF_019320065.1 Cervus canadensis | reverse complement strand
GACTGCACATTGGCAAGACATTTTCTAATGTCAAAATGAAAACCATGTAAAATAGTTAAAGTTGACTACTTAAGTCTCTGAATAATACATATAGCATTAAAAACAACTTATAGAAGAAGCTATGCAGATACACAGGACACTGAATTCTATCTCTCATGCAAATGCTGTAATTAGTTCACTCTGAAGTCTAAAACTTTTTCAATTGTCTAAATGCATCTAGTTATATATTGCGCTGATTTAAAAAAGGACTACTAGCAAGTAGAATGAGGAAACGAGTGGCAAATAGCTATTTTGGCTAAAAACCACATTGATCTGCTAAAGCCACCCTGAAAAATCTAGAGTATCTATTGAATATGTGGGTAAAAAATTAAAAGACTTCTTACTTCCCTAAACAAGAACTCCAAAACATATTTATGTGATTTATTTAAGAGAAACATTTTTGCCAATTCAAGAACTGACTTGTATGTGATATCAGACATAAAATGAATTTTTCTGCCATTAGAAACATTAGCCTATTAAGTGCAGTACTTTTTCTTTAATGGCAAGAAAAGCAGAGGAGCAAAAGAGTGAAGATATTTTGTAGATACTCACAAAGTAAGAAATAGAAGATTTTTACATGTTTACAATGAAGAATCACGAGATCTCAGTGAAATTCAAATATAAAAAACAGCTACGGTTGTGGGTGGTTAAACAGTTCCAATATGCAGCTGCTAAGGATACAAAGCACTGGCCAGTCCCTTACACAAAATGGCAAGGGACTGTCAGCACTCAGGAGACAGAAGGAGTCCAAAGAACATACTGTGAAACAAAGTTCTTACTTTCTGTATCTGTTTCAAGCACCTACCTAGTGACCTATTTTAGGAAAACTATATTATACGTTAAAAATAAACATGAGAGATGAATGTTCCAGCTGTCCTTAAATACATTAAGAACATATATGTGACAGGCCTAGATGAAAAATTGATAGTATTGTTACCTTTTTCTACATCAAATTAACACAGTGCTTAATTAAGGAAGGGAATTAAGGATGGACTAACTTGCAGCTCTATTTTTAACCAAAAATATAACTAAACTGGTTTCAAATTAGCAGAATGAATCTCCTGATCAAACTTCTTTTTAATGCTCTAAATGGTTAAGTTAGCGGAATCCATTTCTTCTTAGAATGTGAACTCCAAGAGGAAAGGACATATATCTATTTTATTCTTTGTATGTCAACTCAAAGTTTGGTCATTCAATAATGCTTAATGATTAAAATAATATTCTTGAACCACAAAAGTAAAAAAATAGATTCACAGGATCCAAAGGAAACAAAATGAATATTACATATGTCTTAGTATCACATATATTCAAAATAGCATTTTTGTCTTCTGTGATTCTTAAAATATACCCAAGAAGCTAAACTGATGTTCAGGTGCTAATCTGTCTTTGATACTCACTGTATCTGAATCCTCCAACACTGTCTGAGGAAACCCCAACATATTTGTCTTTGTTCTTCTTGGCTTTCTTTCGCTCTTCACGGAGCCTGTCATCATCCTGGGCAAATTCAACCAATTCTTTCACTTTCTGGCGAATATTTATACCTTGATCCTTGCCATGCTCATCTGTGAGGATGGTAAGGGAGAAACAAAACCTTAAGAATTCAGTTAATATGTATTAAACTTTTTAACACACACACAAAGACATGAAAATTTCAACATAACAACCACCTTCAATATTTTTAAATTAATAAAAAGAAGCAAACTGTGTTACTGAATTTTGTCATTTCCTCATCAAATCCTAAGTCTTGAGATGCAATTCTGGCTTATAAGAGGTTGCAGAAATGAACTAAAAAGGACCACAGATAATGGTGCTATGCAAAATCAATTAAAGATCCATTAAAAAGGATTACTAACAATAACCATGCAAAAATGGACTAATATCCAAAAATGTTATTTTCTCTTTCTATAGTATTTTAACAAAACAAAATCTACATTTTAATGACTGAAAAGCACCTAAATGCCTTCCTCTCCCCAATACAAGTTTGGAAACACTAATTACCAGGATTTAGTATAGCTGAAAAACTGAAATTTTAAAATGCTTTCAACTGGGGTACACTACAAAATGAAATGTGGTTCATTCTGTGTCCTCTTTCACATTCAGAACACACTCTGGCCCTGCTGCCTTTGCACAGTAAATATTATTTGGTGGAGGGAAAAAACCCCAGCTTCAAACAGATGTGTGTGTTTTGGAGCTCTAACCTTTTCTTCCCATATGATTAAAGCTATTCCTTTATGGACACCACAGGGGACCAGTCTCCAGTGCATATTTTAATATAAACCCGAACACTCATGTTGTGTTGGTTCTGTTGTTATTAGCCAGTCTTTTCTGCAAGTTCTTGTCTTCACTAATTAATACTCTAGGGCCCCACGTCTTGGATTCTGCACTCGTCACACAACCAGCAACAGTCACATTCTAATTAGAGCAGAGAAGCTTCTAAGCTGGTTCAGGTGACTGACAACTCCAACTACTGTTTTAATTTGCTTATAAGGTTTTTCTATTGCTCACCTACAAAGTGGTAATTTTCCAGGGATCGCAAATCATAAATGTGTTCTCTGGCACTTGTAACAACACGCTCTGATCCATTCCTTATGAGGTAAGCTAGGAGCAGCAATGACTGTAAAAATACAAAGCACCAAATGATTTAACGAAATAAATTCTGGTAGAGCTCTGGTAAATAGCTTAAAAAAAAAATACTAACAGCAAATAAATAATCTGTGTGTGTGTGTGTGTGTGGCGGAGGGGGAGAGGGCATTCTTTACCATACATTAGTCTTTAAGTACATTTAAAACCTCATATTTTCAATTCAGAGTTCCTCTTACACCAAGCATTAATAAATAATTATAAACTGTCCACTGGATACATGTGTCAAAAGATTTAAAAAATCAGATGTTAGGAAATATCTGAATGTATGATATAAATGAACACTAAGCTTTCAGAAAGCTGATTCAGTTTTACTGTTAGAAACATTAGTTTTAAGAAAATAATTATTTGGTAATTATATGATCTCACAGCACTTTTCCAGATAAAATTTAACTTGGGAGGTTTGTGATGTGACTTTTGTTTAAAAAACTTGCTGCCAACAAATCTGAGAAAAAAACATTAAGAACTTCTTTTTGAGGTGATGAAAAATGTTCTGATTTAGACAGTAGTAACAATGCACAACTTTGTGAATGCACTAAAAATCACTGAATTATGAATTCTGAACTTTGGAACAAACCTCACATAAAGATGATTAGACCTACAAAAATCTAGTTAGGCTGGAGAATTGAGGGACAAAAACCCCTTATCTGACCAGGAATTTATTCTCTAAATAAGTAGTTTACTCTAGAATTATTAAAACAAAACCCTCTAATTATAAAAAATTTATTTATAGGAATTTAAACTATTTCATCACTACTACTGTACAAGCTAAAGAAATGACAGTTAATGTTTTCAGAAACAAACAACATCAAAAATATGGAACTAAATAAAGCCACTAATTTTTAACGCTGAAAGCCAGAAGTGTTGCTTTTAAAGTTTCATATATGAATATTATAATGATATTTTGGAAAGCATAAAAAACTTTCCAAGCAGCAAGAAAATATAGTGGAGGTGGAAGAACCGATTACTATCTTGTTTAGAATTCTACACTATATGATGAGATCAGAATTAAATGAAAGGAATCTAACAGAAGAGTACATATCTGCAAGTCTTAAAATGTTAGAATTTTAAAGATTTAGAATTTATTATATTTAAAAATAACACATTTCTGGTGCACAATACGTAACATTACTGGAAAATTTTTATGTAGAGATGACAAATGATATTAGAGGGTGGTTTTTTTATCTTAAATGCTCAAACACTAAACATAGATACTACAATAGATTCATTACTTTCGATATGCACAAATATATGAACAGCTGTTTATGGTGACTAAAAAACACAACTCAAATACCAAATCAATTTTTTATCTGTTTCAGAATATTCTATTCTAGGATTCAATGTCCATCATAATCACTTATGTATGTACACTTTAAAATTTCATGTGTTTTACATGTCAAGTAATAAATACAGACTAATACCCATACCTTATAAACTCTTCTCCAATTTTTTTTGTTGTCTTTTAACATTCGTGACCAAAGCATGTTCATAAGTTCTGGAAATTGTTCATACATAAAGGTAGCCCTGAAAAAAGAATAGTTTTCCTCAAGAGTTTGTAGTATGTTGATTTTGACAGTAGATGGCAGGCTTGTTCTAAGTTACTGTATTTTCCTAAAGAGCTTCAAAAAATACGGTTAATTCAAAAAAAATTTAGATATGGTACCTTAAAAATGTCTATTTTATATAGTATATAGCATGTTAAATGCCACTAATTAATATCATATTTCATAAGCCCTTCATTCAGTGGCATAGTCAGCCAGATGTTTATCAGGAAAAAATTTTCCTAGTTTTAAGTCATTTTATATGCATTTGTCAAAATTTTACATACTTAAGCTACAGAAAGTCTCTAAACTTCATTGAAAAGGAAAAATTTTGTTTTAGTTTATTGAGCTAATATTTAGGAGGAATGGATCCTCATATAAAATTTTCTGCACTGATACCTGAATGATTTATATGCAAAATTTATTATATCTGGCAGTTGAACAGTTTAAAACTGAAAGCAAATTTCACATTTCTGGGTAAAGATAGTTGCATTCTTTCTGCACTGCTGAGTCAAATTATCACTTACTTGGCAATCTCTCCCATGAGTTGCCCAGAAGGTCCCCAAGGATCGTCATTTGTTGCTTCTCGAACCTTAGACTCGATCTCTGAATAATTCATAACCACATTGGTGCTGAAGACAAAAAAAACGCACGCACATACGCACAAAGATTAGCATCAAAACTGAGAAACACATGAAAACTTAATAATGACACTACTGGATGTCCTAATGAGATACCTCTACAGGGTGGGAAAGAAAACATCTTTTGTGCACAAGCTACCCTTAGGACACTATATAACACATTTAAGTCATCTTTAGGAAGATTTTACTATTCCATTAGCCTTCAAGAATATAAATGAGAGATTACATTAGAGCTGGCATAAGTCCAGTAGAAAATGGCTTTAGGTCAAATTAAAAAGGAAATTGAACATGCTAAAGTCTATTATAAAACTAACTTGTCAGTTTGCTGACCAGACCTGGTTTACATTCAGTCTTAGGTTCCCTGTTTATAGAAATTCTTTAAGTTACTGAGCAAAATTATATAGAAGCTGAATGTTATTTATACTGTATTTAAATTAAAACACAATAAAAAATCAAACATAACACTAAAGATGTCTAGAATCACTATGAATTTTAACTGTAAACCTTGCCTTTTTTCATTTACTGTACCACATACATTTTCTATGTCACTATACTATGTCACTGTAACCCTTACTTTTAATGGCTGCATAATATTCCATCAGAAGATTGTATGACAATGTATTTAACTTTCACTTAAGACTTCATTAGTGGTCCAAAACATGTTCTAGGAGTCAGAGAGATCTGACTATAATTACTTTGTGATCTTTAGCAAAATTGTTTTACTTCTATTATTGTTTCCTTAAACGTAAAGATGGGAATAAGGAGGAATACTATTTACTACCTCAAAGAGTAACATATCAAATGGTATACCACGGTACAGTGTCTAGCAAATATCCCCTATTGGAATTTTAAAATATTAAGTAATATTTTTATAAGAAAGAACTAATATTGAAAAAAGCACCTTACAATTAAGATATGAACCAGGCAAAACATCTGGGTTAAAAAAGAATTTCTCATGCTTATATGGATTTAAGAATTCAAAGACATTCTGAGGAATAAATACTTTGAGAATGTGACATACTGTAGTAGTGCTCATTTGACACAGAGAGCTCCAATTATTACAGAAAAAAATTGTTTTAAGAGATGCCTGTGAATTTGGTAATTCAAATCATCCACTTAAAATTGAGTTTTAGCAATAGTCAAAAAGTGAGAATTTGCTAACTGTTACGGGCTTCCCTGGTGGCTCAGATGGTAAAGAAGCTGCCTGTGATGCAGGAGACGCTAGTTCGGTCCCTGGGTTGGGAAGATTCCCTGGAGAAGGGAATGGCTACCCACTCCAGTATTCCTGCCTTGGAGAAACGATTCCCATGACAGAGGGGCCTGGTGGGCTACAGTCCACGGGGTCACAAAGAGTCAGACACGACTGAACAACTAAACATGATGTGACGATGACATTAGTTATATCTACCCCACTTTTGTTATATGGTTTTTCAGTTATCAAACAAGTTCTATGTTTTAAGAAAGGGAGGTTTGTTAATATCTGGCACTCAAATCTCTCGCATGTAAACTTCAAATTTATTACAAATACTTCATTAATAAACAGTTCGAATCTTAAAGGAACCATTATGCATAAATGACTTGCCAAATCAGAACTAATCTGGCTTCTAGGTTTACATTCAGAATTCAGTTCTATTAAGGTAGAAAAGTGAAATTTTAGTACTTTCTTTCAAATCTTAGAGAAAGCTACACTGGTTTGATAACATAAATACAAATTATTTCCCTAGCACTAAAATAAATCCATGGTCTCTATTGCCTCTTTAAAGTTTAAGACTATTAATGAATCGATTTTTATAAAAACCCAGTAATCATTCTGTTGGCCATTTTATGTATAAATATAAAGAGATAACTTTTTTCCTAATTTTTGCTAACAGTGGAACCAAAATAAAATCACGGCAGCCAATGGCATATCTGCAATTTAAGCTGACACAAAATAATAGATTTCAAAATGCTTTGTTTATCTTACTGGTTGAAGAATGCATGGGTTAGGCAGTTAATAGTGTCAAAATGCAGTGTGGGAATGAACAACAGCAATTAGGATTATAATTCATTCAAGCATTTCATGACCAAGAAAGCACTTGAAATTGTTTGCACTGTTTAATTTGTTGAAGAACAAGATGAAAAGAGTTAATCTCTAGTCCATGTACATGAAATATTTTTACAAGAGCCTTCATAAATGCTGCAGCTTTCAGAACACTACTTTCCTTGTTCAAGTTACAAAAGCCCATGGGTCAAATGAGAAAGGTCCTGTTTCCCTAACCCTTCACAAGATCCTTAACTGAAGGCCTGTGTGTTTGAGCGCTGTGTGTTTAAGAGGAAGAGGTGGCAGAGAGCCAATAGCTTAAGAATCTCCTATTTCCTTGGTTGGAAAAACAATGGGAACTATGTAAAAGGACAACTTGCCATTAGAACACACTCACAATATAAAATGGCAACAATATGGAAAAATATGGCAACAAGAGTAACAAAAGGTAACAAAGTTAGAAAACTCCATGAAAAGTTATCAGGCTCTGTTTTGAAACTATTTTCCAATGAAAACCATTGCTTTCCAGAAACTGAAACCACTCAGGATGAGATCTAATAGCATCAGGAATTCCAAAATGAAGTATTTTAAAGCTGCACTTAATTCAGGAACAAAGGTAAACTAAAACAAAACAACACTGTATAGTTTGACCTTATTCCAGGATATTTAAAAATAATTATTTCTAAAAAAGTAAAAATAGCATTTTGATCCTTCCCGTCCCATGTTTTCTATTGCCCCCAATCCACACCCTGCCCATAATTCTAGTGACCTTTTTAAGAAAGGAGAATAACTCCCCGCTTTCTCCCATAAATGAAAAGTTAAAAAAAAAAAAAAAATCATGTCCAGATGTGAAAGGAAAACACAGCTAGCTTAATTCCTAAAACTTCTTATGACTGACACAAATGTTTTAAGAATGGATAATTCAGACACTAGAGGGGGATCTCTCATCGGTTTTTTAAAACACAGAAAATTCAGACAAAGGTTGAGGATCCGCTCTGCAAACAAAATTATAGGAAATTACCAGGGAATGACCAGAGTGAAGAACATAAGCTGCTGCTCATGTGCTGAAGATTTTTACCTTAAAGCAATACAGAACTACTGCTTTTTGTAAGGATAAAACCCACAACTGCAATCAAACCACTTACACACTTTCACATTTGCTCCTTATAACATCCCAGCAATAGATGATACAAGACTGATTACCAGTCCCCAAGTGGAGTACTTAACTCTGAACAACCCAGCACTACACTCAATCACTGGATTTTCAATGCCAACTACTAAAAGTTGCACCCTCAAGTCCTCTACATACACTTCTATGACTACATGAACACAGTCAATATTCAATTAAGGTCTGATTATTCAATTTGTAAATAATTAGTGTTCATTTTGGCCCTCCTCTTTATTCCCCATTTTCTGCTTATTTCACTGGTCACTACTGATAAAATACCACGTTATTTTACTTGGTAATAGTTTTGGTCCAGGTTTTAGAGGCAAAATTGGTTGAAAGTAAAAGCTAAAATGGAGTTTTGACCTATAGATGGTCAATGATTTTTCTAATATCCTTAAAGAATAATCAGTAAAATAACAAGAAAAAACTTGGTCTTATGCTATTTTTTTCCTGCCAAAAATTCAAGAATATTCTTTGCTAAAACAAAACTACAAACCAAGAGAAAAGGTAAAGTTTAGGTATAATCCAGTCCTAACTGCTAACAAAGGATAATGAAAATTGAAACCGATTTCATAAAAAAGTCTTTTTCCTAGCCTGCTTGTTAATTTTGTGTTTAAAAAAAAAATGAAATCAAATGGGTCCATATTTTTAATAGTTTCTTTTTGTTTCAAAGTTATCATAAAGACTATTCATTCTGAGTTCAGGAGAAAATATTTAGCAGTACTTCCCATTAGACGGTTTTCAATTTGTGTTTTTTCATACGAACATCCACACTTACAGACACAAGAGAGTCAGAAAACAGAGGCAAGAGACAAGAGACAAACACAGCATTCAAAGTAATGGTTTTAAATAATGGTTTTTTTTCCTTCAAACTGTTTTCTTTTTCCTGTATTTTCCAAAATTTCCCCCATGAATATTATATTGTAAGAAAGGGGAAAGTATTAAAACGCCATTAAGAATACAAATGAGTACTATATCATCATTAGTAACATTTTAACTATTAATAGGCAAATAAGCATCATGGTAGATCAAATGAGTATTATTTATACTTCCAATGTCCGACTGAGCGACTGAACTGAACTGAACTCAACTGAATGTCTTATTATTATCAGGCTAATAATTGCAGTAAGCTAGTAACTACACATATGTGTGTATAAATACTAAAATATGTATACCAAATGCTACCTCGGTAAAACCACAGGGATCAACTCAGGTACCTAATATTGAAATTAACTTGCTTAAAAAAACACTGTATTAGGGAAGAATGATTCTAGACATTAAAATCTATATTTAAAAGTGACTTCTCAATCTTAATGCCACAGATTTCAGAATATACTTTTATGATATAGGTAAAATTATCATGCTCCCTCTAAAATATTAATCTTTTAAAAACTTATTAAAAACAATAACATACCCTTATAAAATACACACTGAAAAAAGACAGTTGTCTCAGGTAACAAAGTTACTTAAGCCAGGAAAATCTGTTCCTTTTTAAAAATGTTTCTAACCAAAATAGCAGGGAAATAATTTTAAGAATACTTGCTCTGAAAGCTAGATAATGGACCATGTGACATTATTTTTCATCAGGGGATGGATGATGGTCTTCACTTACATTACCCTTATTTGCAAGCTGAACAATTATAGGTTCAATACTCATATTTTAAAACCAAGTTAGATGTTACTAGAGTAACATCAAATTTATGGTCTCAAATGGTATCAAATTTATGGTCAATAACCAAGAAGTCTAGTACTCCTAAATTCAACAAATACATAACTTTCATTTTTATCAAAAAATCTTAATGTATAGAAATGGGGAGGGGAGGTGGGAAAATTGGGTCATCTGCTTGGCTGTGTATTTGCTACCCATTTAAAAAAAAAAAAAAAAGAAAGCCCTTTCTGAATCTGAAAATGAAACACAAAGCATGGATAATGTCCTAAAGCAAGTAATGGTTCAGTACAGGAATTAATGCTGCTAAAGCCAATGTTATCATGTTTGATTACATAACATCTTAATTATAAAATAGCTACAATGCTAAAACAAAGAAAAAAACTACAGTTCTCCCTCCATAGCATAAGAAAACTAGTAAATTAACTATTGAAAACTACAGAAGAAACAAAATAACAAACCCAATGCTTGCCACTTTCTCTTCAGCGCTGCCATTACTAGCAAAAGTCCCTCTATCAAAAAATAATTTAAAAATTTGAGAGAGGAGGAAACAAAAAATATTTAATAGCATCTCCTTAGTAGAGAAGTTTAAATAAACTTACACTCAGGATGAAATGACTAGTAAATAGCAATAGATGTCCAAACTGTTAGGGTTTCGAATTCTAATTAAATGTAGCCCATTTTCTATTATGCCATAATGCTGTAGAATCAGAGAATTAATAATATCACCTAAGCTAAACGTCTACTAGTTAATATAGTTTATATGTATGATGACGTCACAAGTTATGCTACAAAAAGAACTAAATGCTGAATTAATATTTTAAAAAATATATTCTTGGTCATGGAAATTACATTTCCTTTGGTTTTACTAAAATTAAATACAAACTAACCAGTTGAAAAGGAGGAAACCAATGTACTCCTCTCTTAAACATACATATTCTTAAAAGCAATGTAAAGAAAACATCAGTTTAAATAGGAAATAACTGAGATTGAAGATCTAAAATCTGAGGCTCTTTTAACCAGGCTTCCGCAGTAACAAGATTTCAGAAAAGAATAACCAAGCTACTTTAAAAAAAATTACCTTATATCAATCCACTTCCACTTATAAGTAAGTATGTACTGACAGTATGCTCATGGGCATATTATTTATGACCACTTATTTACACAGAGGACTGTGCTGATTATGTACCTTCTGTTTTCCTTTTCACTTTTCAAGAGAAGAATGTTAAAATGCTAAAATATTTAACCTGCTAGTTTTAAAAGTAATCAACAAGAATAAGAGGCACTGAAATATTGTATCTCATTCTTTGGCTCTCTCATTCAAGAAACATTAAAACCAAATAAATATTAAATAGCAATTTACCAGGTTTTATTGAGGGAGGAAGGGAGTCCCATAATCATTTTTAAAGCTTCTAACTTTAAAAATAATTCTGGATACTTAAAGATCAAGTTATGAAGATCATATAATAGCCAGATACTGAATACATTTTAAAAACATGGCACAGGCAGAAAAACTAAGCCCAAAACTCAAGCAGCCTGCTTACACGACATTAAAACCACAGAAATTGTATTAATGTTCAGAAACACCATATTAATTATTTTCTCTCCACATATTACTAGGTGATAGAAAAATTGTTGTTCAGCCGCTCAGTCATGTTGTGAGCCCATGGACTGCAGCATGCCAGGCTTCCTTGTCCTTCAGTATCTCCCAGAGCTTGCTCAAACTCATGTCCATCGAGTCAGTGATGCCATCCAACCATCTCATCCTCTGTCTTCTCCTTCTCCTCCCACCTTCAATCTTTCTCGGCATCGCGGTCTTTTCCAATGAGTCAGTTCTTCGCATCAGGTGGCCAAAGTATTGGAGTTTCAGCTTCAACATCAGTTCCTCCAATGAACATTCAGGATTGATTTCCTGTAGGACTTACTGGTTTGATCTCCTTGCAGTCCAAGGGACTCTCAAGAGTCTTTTCAACACCACAGTTCAAAAGCATCAATTCTTTGGTGCTCAGCCTTCTTTATGGCCCAACTCTCACATCCATACATGACTACTAGAAAAACCATAGCTTTGACTAGACGGACCTTTGTTGGCAAAGTAGTATCTCTGGCTTTTTAAAATGCTGTCAAGGTTTGTCATAGTTGTTTTTCCAAGGAGCAAGCATCTTTTAATTTCATGGCTGCAGTCACCATCTGCAGTGATTTTGGAGCCCGAGAAAATAAGTTTCCATCGTTTCCCCATCTAATTGCCATGAAGTGATGGGGCCAGATGCCATTATCTTCATTTTTTGAATACTGAGTTTTAATAGAAAAGTACCCCTGATATACTTTTAAAAATTCTAATTGTTTTAAGTTTTAAGAAAATTAAGGACTATATACTTTTTAATCAAAAGCTATTATTACATCAACCCTACTACCAAATTCTTTGATGCATTCTGAGTGATGCTGGCCTTCAATTTCAATAACAGTTCAGACCAGTACTATTATGGGGTTGGAAAACTGAACTACAGAATTTTGATCACCTGTGGTGTTTTCCTATTACTGAACACTAATAGATACAGCTCAATATTCTTGTAATCTTAACTCAAAATTTTATACTGCATTTGTACTATGTACAGATAAAGTGGAAGGATAAATTCTACAAATATTTTCTATAGAAGTATTTTTCATTGCAGTGGTGGCGCGGGGGTGGGGAGGAGGGCGGGGAGTAGAATGAACAGAAAACAAACGAAGCATTACTTTGAAGGTAGAAGAAGCTATAGGAATAAACCCCTAACACTGTTGAAAGATAAACTGAAGACCTTTGTGTATAAAAATGCAGACTCTTGACAATCTCCCAAATTCAATCAAGAATTAAAGCATTCTCTGTATATTATACTTCCTCAATACAAGATAACCAATATTTAAATTAACCAAATTATATTTCTTAGGTAAGCAACTTTTGCATGGCAGAACATGTTCCATAAATTTCTACTGATTCCATATAGATTTGATTGTGTCATCAATCCAAGGTGCCACCAAACCCAATGCATTCCTCTTTAATATGTATAAAACTTCTATTTCCTGTCTGTGAACTTTATAAGGCTCTGCCACATTCAATACCAGTACTAAACACAAGCTTTCTGTGAGTCGTTTTTCACAAAAAAGCTAAGGTGTTACCACAGCCCGAGAGTTGGAACACAACAAATCTACGCTGCAAGATGAATACCAGTGACTGACTTAGCTAAGTGACTAGTTTCCACACATGCAAGTCAGATTTGGATCGTAACAAAATTAAACATTATTTCCTGTTAACAAATCCTCTTTAAGAAGAGTTTAAAAACTCAAAACTCTGAACAGAAAAATCTATCAAGACTCTACTGTACTTTAGAAAGAACGGTCACAACAGTAGGAAATGTAATGCAAAAAAAATTAATCTAAGAACTTTTATCAGTAACTGATACTAACCAATTTATAACGTACTTTCTCTTTTAATCTCTAAAAACACCCATTACAGATTTTCAGTATTCCAAATGATATCTTTATCTAAAGATTACAGGCTCAAAACCAGCACTCCAAAGCCACACAATTTCACAATGTGTGTTAAAAAAATAACTTGGTTCCTTGCTTTGGTAAATTTACTGAACATTCCATGAAAATTTCCAGTATTGATTATCAGTTTGCATAAGCCAAAACGAACCAGACCCACATCTAATATTTCTGAGATTTCTGATTTTTTCATCATTTAAGTGTAAAGTGGTCCTAACATGTACTAGTAGAAATAATAAATCTTACTAATTTCCTCCCCCCACAAAAGAAAAACACAGAAAAATCATTATTCTATGGTTTATGCAGAATTCAAGGTCAGGAAAGGGCAAAGTCATTAAAGAAGCCAACATTCCAAATTTAGTTTCAAATAGCAAACTTTGTACCAGACTAGAATGTATAAATAAATTGATCACTGGAAAGATAAAAACTTAACAGAAGCAGTAACTAAAATACCTCATTTTATACGAAAGATCATTAAATATTTATAGTCCAACATAAAGTCTTTTGGGAAACACATTAGAAACCACATATAATTTTATTTCAATGCCTCAAAAAAATATAGGAATTGATCCAAAAAAAAAAAACACCTTAAATTGGGAATTGGGATGGTAGTTGGATTTCTGCCCCTTGAGAGTCTGTCATTTAATTCTTTTTTCCAAAATGTACCACCTCTTCATCACTACTAGTGTGATAAACTGGCAACTTTTCAAGGAAGTAGTTTGGTAATGTATGTAACAGATGTGCAAACGAAAACTATATGGATCAGATAAGTCAAGAAAAACATCCTGATGTCCACAACTAAATTATGACCTGTAGGAGGAAGAAACTATAAAACTATTTCCCTTCCCGTACAACTTCAGAGGTTAGCAATACCAAATTAAATAATCCATTTGATGGCAGCCCATATTCAGACATTAAAACGGGCTTGGGCTTTGACTCTGACTCTAGGAACTGGTCCAAAACACAAGGCCACACTAGAGGAAAACATTGTACAAACACTAATTTTCACAATCTGCTTCATCTTTTATGGCTATTTTGTAGAAAATATGTATAGTAATTGACCAATAATTTATTAGAAATGAATTGGGCCCATATCTTATCTCTGATCCCTGGACAAATCAACCACTTATATGTCTCAGCTAACCTAACCTGAAAGGTAGTTCCTATGTATTACTGAGATTAAATTGAATGACATGTAAGGCATTTAGCACACATGGTTATTTTTCTGCCAGTATTTATCATTTTTAGTTTGAAGATACTCTTTATATGGCCCCTTAGAATATACTGCATTAATACTTATTACTTACCTATGCTATTCATTGTTGTGGAACTTTACAGTCAAGGTAACTGGCAGCCTATCTGACCCACAGTATGCATGTTGAAATGAAGAGTTCAAAGACATAACTGCACTTCAAGGCAGGATGACTATTATTTAAAAGTGGCCAAAGATCTGGAAATGAGTTTCTCTAAGGGACAGGACAAGTATCAATACAAGCCATTTTACAAATAGAGTTTGTATTTTGAAGTTCACTCTCTTTAATCTCAGTACCACCAACCATGTGCTAGGGTTTTATTTTACATTAAGCAGCAATTTCTCCTGTAGTGGTAATATGATATCAGCTGATAATGTCTTTAACATTTTCTGGGATTTACTAAACTCACTCATCTGTATCAGCTACTAGAGTCAGACATCCCAAAAGCAAATTATATGAAAAACAACATGTTTAGGTTATTATAAAAAGAAACTTTCTTAGCATGAAGTTTATATCTACAATTTAGATACTGGAAGTCGTAGAATCTTAAGCTTTCAAAATGCCAAAAACACAGTCCATGTAATTGATTCCATGAAGTGTCTACCTCAACAAAGGACGTTAGAAAAGCCACTACAACCAGTTTCTCCATTCGGTTTCCTGTGTAACAGCACAAATTATTATCCTAGAAAGTGTCTGGATATTCACAGGTCTTACATGGAAGCCCTTCTCTCTAGCACAAGTGCTGCTAACACGAACTAGACAGCAGATGATAGGATTAGAGAAAAGCTTTCCCAACATAGGCTAGTCCCATGATGCTACAAATTATTATTTCCAGAGAGGCACTCTGGCAGCAATAAGATTTGAGGAGGGTGGCAAAATGGAAGACTTTTATTGTGTGTGGTTCAGGAAAGCACAATAAGAAGCCGCTCCTAACATGTTGCAGCAGTGTGCTTGGAACAACATAGCAACAGAACAGGCAGAGGGAGCCACCACTAGGAAATTCTTCCCTTCATGGCCTTAAGAAAGAAGCTCTCACAATACAAAATTGTATGAACACTAACTACTACCAACTATATAAAAATACGTGTGCATGTGGACAAAGCCTAAAGTAAAAAAGCCCATAAAAAGTGTTGGGGTGTAGGCACACATTTAAAATTTCATTTATACAATGAAAAACAACTAATTTTGGGGGGAAGAAAAATAGTGCTTGTACATACAACTTCTTTACACTTGCTAGGGAAGTGCCCGCAGGCTGGGCTGATTTAATTCGGCCCAGGATCGGCTTCCACTCCTCTGGCTCAGCAGCCTGTGTGCTGTATCAACGCCCAGTGTGCACAGATAAAAGCTTTCTGAAAAGACAGCTATGGATAGTAGATAGAAGTATCAAGTTACTCTTGGCCCCTTGGCTCCTGAAGGATACTGCTGCCTTGAAAGGGGCCTGTTCTCAAGCAATGAATGCAAAGCCCAACCCAAAACCATTTTCTATTTCTAGCTGACTTTTTTTTTCCCCTTTAACACATATCTCTGTAACTGTTAAGATTTTCCGTTTTTATTTTCTTCTGAAACAGTACTCTAGTGTTTTGCGAAAAATACTCTGGGAGACATTAATAGGTGTTATGTGAGAAATGTGTTCCATGGTGAGGTTTAGGAAATGTTACATAAAACAAAGGCAACTTTATTACTGCAACACTTCTTGGAGACTTTACTATTCTCATGTGCATAATGAGTCTCCAAGAGGAGACTATATTAAATATTTCTAAAACTTTGGGGACAACATACCTTTTCCCTGGAGCATTTCGTAAGTGTCCCAAGAAACCCATTTCAATGTATTTTTTTTAAATGGCCCTTTTCCCCAAAACTTCTAAAAATATTGTCAGCTGATACCTTTTATCTTACCATTGTTTTTACTTTTTATTATTTCTCATTTCTAACTTAATGAATAGCTTTTCCTTTAATCTTTTATGTTTTTAAACTGTTGGTTGGCTTTCAGCCTTTTACCTTGCTTTACTTCTTACCTAGTTTTATCATACTTAAAAAAAACAAAACAAAACCTTGATTGATCTTTATTGTTAATGTTAGTTTTCTTTTTCTTTTTTCAATATGGCCACATCATGCAGCTTGAGGGATCTTAGTTCTCTGACCAGGGATCAAACCATGGCCCCAGCAGTGAAAACACCAAGTGCTAACCACTAGATCACCAGGGAATTCCCTCAATATTATTTTAAGTCTCATCTGTTTTATTCTTTTTGAACCCTTTCTGCATTGGGTTTTTAAAATGTTTAAAACTTTACTCCAACCTCTCCAAAGTTTTCACTTTATTTTAGCTTTAATTTTTAATTTCTTAATCTTCATTTAATAACCATGTTAAATATCTTATTTAAATATTTTTATTAGTTAAATAAAGTTAAATATCTTTATTTCCTGCATATTTTACTTATTTTATGATATTTTATAATGCAGAGCTAAACAAAAAGAAACACAGCAAAGAGCTCAGGAAAAGAGATGGATGACCTCTCCCCACAGGCCTTACTCTCACACTAGTAGCTGCTTTTCTAGGCTCCCTCATGCAGACTTAACATTTTTCACAAGGATCAATACCCATATGAGACACCCCAACAGTCCCAAAAGTGGAAAAAATAACTACTCTTACAAATAAGAGCTGCTTTTTAACAAGAAAATGTCTCTATGTATTTTAAGAGGTAGCAACACGGAGGCAGCTTCACCATTTTTCACCCTGATACATGATCTCAGGGCACATGATAAAAGCTGGGCAGGCTGGGTGCAGTTGTTGGGATGTTTGGAGTTATCTTTGGGAGTCTCTTCCCACAGTGCCTGCTTCCTATTAATTTCCAAAACCTGTTCATTCTGCATTAAAAATATAGGTACTCACCTCCAGCCTAGACTCCTACAAAAGCATTTAACAATCTCTCCAATTCAGGTGTATTATCCTTTCATTCATCCTCCAAAGCAAAACAGATTCATCTTCCTAGTATTTAGTGTTGGTCATGTTATCTTACCACAAACTCATTAAATCCATCTTCCCCTGGAACATCTTCCTCCTCCTGTACAGTGAACCGTACCATCCAAGATTACAGTTTGAACATCACTATGGATTACTTCTCTCCCCTCTTCAAGCCAGTATCCAATCCATTCCCAGACCTTTTCAACTCCATTTTCTAAGTATCTCTCAAATATGTCCATCTACTTCTCCCACATGCACCTCCACTACCTTAGCCCAGGGTGACCATCATTTATCACAGGGATTATTGCCAACAACCATGTAACTAGTCTGCTTCCCATCTATCTCCCAACAGGCTAGAGCCAAAGTGAACTCCTGGTGAAATACAAATCATATCTATTTGACCTCCCGTTTTAAATCCAGCAAAGATTTCCTTATTACCTTCAAGATGAAGTCCACAATCCTTCATATGAGATACCAACTTATTTTTTCAGTCCCACCATTGCCATTCTCTCCAGGTCTTTGCACATACTTTCTTTCGCTTTTTAAATCCTCTGCCTATCCATCCCATCCCCCCCACCTAATTCCCACCTTATCACATTTTAGCTTAAATATTACTTCTTCCAATAAATCTTCTTTCAACTCTGGGGAACTGCCTATATACTCTACATAGCAAAGAACAGTATGTGCTTTCTATTACCTTGAACTAAAACAAAAACTAGGGCACTATATAATGGGCATGTTTGTTTCCTTGCTTTTCTCACCTTCTAGACTGAAAACATCCAGAGGACACAAATTTGTCTTTCTCACTTAAGAACCTCAGTACCTGGAACAGGTTTAGTGACAGCAGATGTTTAGTAAATATTTATTGAGTAACTGAGATTATAATTCTTAAATATTTCCTTTCCTCTGACTAAAAACGTCCTAATTGACTTTTGGTAGTAGTCCTCAACCAATCTCTCCAGCCTTTTCTCCCACTACTTCTGTTTCATTTACTTTATGAGATAATCATATTGTATTACTAGTTGAAATTTAAGCATGCTTCCCTGGTGGCTTAGTGGTAAAGAAGCCACTTGCAATGCAGGAGACACAGGTTCAATCCCTGGGTCAGGCAGAATCCCTGGAGAAGGGAATGGTAACTCACTCCAGTATTCTTGCCTAGATAATTCCAAGGACAAGAGGAGCCTGTGGGCTACAGTCCATGGGGTTGCAAAGAGTCAGACAGGACTAAGCAACTAACACTTCACTTTACTTTCTTACCTGACTAACTGTTCACTCCTGGAATCCCCACCTCTTCTTTCAGTTAAAATCAACCCTAGTTTTAAACAAAGATGCAGAAATGAAGTCTTCCTGACTTTTTCCAACCCATAATTTTCCTTTCCTATGAAGAAATAAACATTACATTTATAACTCTTATGAATTATATTCTGCCTTGTACAACAGCTATAACTGAGTTTAACTTCCTTAATATGTTTAAAAAGCAAGCAGAGTTGACTATTTGAGGACTCTGTTTATTTCCTCACCAAAATATATTTTCAACACCAAAATCAATATTCATAGCACTTTCGTGGTCATTTGTGAACAGTGTGCAGCAAAACTCTTGAGTTATCTTACAGTCCCAGATGAGGTAAAAAAGGTGAAGCTCTTGTTTTAGTTCTCATACTGTAAACAAATGTCCTTTCTCTGGTTTACTCAGTGCCGTATTTTTTCACATCTTCATGATTTCTCTTGATTTTGTTGTTTAACATGGCCCCCAAGCTGAGTGCTGAAGTGCTGTCTAGTGTTTCCAAGAGGTTATGATGTGCCTTATAGAAAAAACATCTTCATATAAGACATGTAATGTAGTTGGCCCTGGGTTCAATGTTAATGAATCAACAGTATATGTAATAAAGAAGGCATCTTTAAACAGAAATACACATAAAACATGGTTACTACTAACTGGTTGATGAAAATGTTGTTATCAGAGGCCCACAGGAACCTAATCCTGTATTTCCTCTAAGAACAAAGATTCAGTGTTTGCAGTAACTTTTAAAAACATAACTACTTCAATTAATCAGTACTGACTGTACTATATATTATGCATTTTTGTTTCCCTCTCAGTACCTAACAATGGATGCCTCACATAAAATGGGATACTTAATAACTGACCAGTGAATACATAAATGAAATCTATGATCTCTTGGTAACAGAGAGTAACAGAGAGGGGGGATGGAAGATAAGGATGTTGAGATTAAGATATGAATAGAGAGGACTAAAATAAACACCCACTGACCAACATATACACAAACAGAATGACATGAGAAGTAACACCCTCACAAAATTTCTTTTTAAAGAGCTGTCACAGGTGTTTCAATCCCAGGCTTTTTGGAGTCACAGTCAGAAAGGTTTGTTAATTTATTATAAGCCCTAAAATTAGCTTACTGACCCCCAGCAAAGACTTTAAAAGGTAAGATACCTTGGCCTAAGAGTTCTGTGTCCCATATAAATATATGAAAAGCTAAACATGAAATTTAAGGTTAAAAATTTTTTGTTAAATCTCTTAACTCATGCTCAGTATCAACTATGAATTTGAAAGCATCATGGATTTCACTTCTCCAGATGCTGGAATTCTAATATACAAGCCTCCCTTTGCATGGCATCTTGTTAACTGAAACTCCTACATATTGGACCAGGCTCTCACTTTGCACAATCTAGTACCACAGAAGAACAAAGCAAAGCCAAGACAGTGTAACAGTAATTCTCATGTACTCCTTCCAAAGTAACACAAATAAGAGGCAAACACACACATTATATTGCCCACTTTACATTCTATTCCATAACTGTTATGCTATAATCATGATTTAAACCAGTGCTTGATTTAAACCATGATTTAAGCCATTTCTACTCAATGTCCCTACCTCAACCTCCAATCCATTATTCAACTCAGCACCAAGAGTAAGGTACATAGATGGGATTACTTCACTCCTTTGCTTATCAAAATTCCACTGCTTAATATACTTACATCCAAACTCCACGCAATGACCTACAAATCCCTGAGCCTACCGCTCTTCTTCTACATGCTCCTGCCATACTGTTCTCGAATATTCTCACCAGCTCCTTCCTTATTTGCTCACTCCATGAGTAAAACACTCCAAGAATAAAACATTCTTCCTTTACTTTGTGTGCTCTAAACTCTTTAAAGACACCATATCCTCAAAAAGGCCTGCTGCTGCTGCTGCTGCTAAGTCACTTCAGTCGTGTCCGACTCTGTGTGACCCCATAGACGGCAGCCCACCAGGTTCCTCCGTCCCTGGGATTCTCCAGGCAAGAACACTGGAGTGGGTTGCCATTTCCTTCTCCAACGCATGCATGCATGCTAAGTCACTTCAGTCGTGTCCGACTCTGTGTGACCCCATAGAGAGCAGCCCACCAGGCTCCTCCGTCCCTGGGATTCTCCAGGCAAGAATACTGGAGTGGGTTGCCATTTCCTTCTCCAACGCATGCATGCATGCTAAGTCACTTCAGTTGTGTCCGACTCTATGTGACCCTATGGACAGCAGCCCACCAGGCTCCTCTGTCCACAGGATTCTCTAGGCAAGAATACTGGAGTGGGTTGCCATGTCCTTCTCCAAAAAGGCCTACTATCACCACCCTAAATGAAACAGCCCCATTCACCATTCTCTACTTCAGTCCCTTTTCTTCATAACACTCGAAAAATGTAATTATTTTGCTTACTTTTTCTTTTTAGTTATCTCTCCCCACCAAAACTTGCTTACAACAGTACTTTAAGTATCTGAAAGAGTTCCAAATGCTCAGGGAACAGTCATTCTAAGTGAATGCATGCATGCACACATGCTAAGTCGCTTCAGTTGTGTCTGACTCTGTGCAACCCTACTGACTGTAGCCCACCAGGCTCCTCTGTCCATGGGATTCTCCAGGCAAGAATACTGCAGTGGGTTGCCATGCCCTACTCCAAGGATCTTCCCTACTTAAGGATTGAACCTGCATCTCTCTTAAGTCTCCTGCTGGCAGGCGGGTTCTTCACCACTAGCGCCACCTGGGAAGCCCTTGTAAGTGAATAAGCCAGGTTATCCTGTGGCTTCCCTGCAACCTTTAGTGTACTTCATTCTCCTTGTCATATGGGTAATCTGACATGAGAAGCAGACCTATAATGTGAGTTTTCTTTATTAAGAGATTATCTAAGTATTAAGGATATATAACACATTCATTAAAAGATTATCACCATTTATTCTAGCAAACTCATATCCGAAAAGTGTTATCATTCTAGGATTGTTTCTCCTGTGTTGCCAGAATGCCTCTGTATCTCTGCCCCCTTGTCCCCTCTGGCCATCTCTTTCTGAAAGTAAAGTGATGGATCTTCAGCCAAAAAAAAAAAACAAAAAACTTATCAGTCTAAAAAGAATGTTAATTATATAGTTATTGTTTTCAGCTTATTCCTTATATGTCTCAACATAGCCAAAGAGAGATTACCTATGTTAAATTTCAACACCAGGGCTAGATCTCCAGCAAATTTCTCAAGTTCTTTTAACTCTTAATGTTCATATTACTTGTATTTGTTTTAATTATTTATTATGTAATCTTGCTGCTTTTTACATTTATACATACAAAGTTAATTTTTTAATTGTTCAGAAAATGAGATTCTCGACATATGACCAGTTCTTTCCAAGTTAGGTCAGAAGGATTTCATATTCCAAATGAGTTATCTATTTGGTTTGGGGGTAAAGTAGGAATTAAGTTTACACTTAAGATAGATATCCTAAGATTATCTACAGAAAATTAGTCTTCAATACTTATTTCCACAAATGTCACAAACAAGTATTTTATATTTGCTTGCTAAATAAAGTGCCAACATTCAGCACTCTAATTAGAATAGTACTGCCATAATTAAGTGAGACTTAAATTACTCAGTAATCAGTTGCTAGTATAAACAATTCAAAAGCCAAACAGGAATTTAGTATGTGAATTACAGGTTGTAACATGAAATACCATTAGGAAAAGTACATTCTAGAGGGCATTTTATTGACATAATCACATTATCTATAATATACATACTTGTACAGAAAATGCTTTGCTATTTGTCTTTTCATACTTAAGTGATTTACAGAAAGCAAATTACATTGTTGGTAAGAGAATGGCAATGTAGCACCCTTCATAAATCTTAATGATCTTAAGGTTTAAAAATATGAAACAGAAATGTAAAACCTTAATTATTCAAAAGAAAAATACCACCGCCGCACTTCCAAAGAGGTCTTTATCCCATGTGCCAACTCTTTTACTGTAGGTGTTCCTACACATAGGAAATTCTAGCAACATCTTAACTGTGACAGAAAAATCTCTCTAGTCCACCATACATTTCTTTTAAAAATGTGTCCCACTGCTAAAACAACCAAAACCAGGGATCCTTGCAGAAATCGCCAACTCCAGGGCTCAAGTAGTGAAAAGACAGGATAAGCTTGAAACAGCTTGTGCCGGAATGTAAGAAAGTGCTCAGAAAAATTAAAGAGCATGACAAATATAATCATTCCTCCATTAAAGCATTAAAGAGTTTTAATAGAGTGAACATTGTATATTATGCTTTTAGATACAGAATGCATCAATTTTAATGTAATGGAAGTTTACAGTTAAAACATGCAATTTAGGCTCACCTGATTTTTTTATAATTAACGTCATTTTATTTCATAATTAAGTTACAGTAAAAAGGAACAATTAGTAATATAATGTATGCAAATCTTATTCTTTTGGTACATCAACCATCACACCCCTTGCCTCAACCATGTTAGCATGTCAAGCAATCTTATTCATTATTCATATGAGTAAAAAATCCTAAAAAAAAAAAAAATCCTAAAGGTTAAACATTTCAAGCAACTAATAGGCCAATCACAGCCTCAATGACTCTATAGGATTATTCTAGTTACAAAGTGTTCATGAAAAATAGTAATCTATTATTATTTTTAATGACAAAAGTTAATAAAAGCTAGTAAAATGTTACATGTAGATACAACAGTAATATTCTATTTATGACTCTGAATAACTAGAGCACAGATTCCCACTTGCCAGAATAACTTTTAGTGAAATATTCAGCATAAAACATTTATTTGAAAATTGTTCTGGAAATACCAGTCATTACAAACTCAACTATATATGTTATGACACACATTATCAATGCAAGCACAAGTTTCTCAAATGCCATTTCTAATAAATTTGAAAGCATATGCTCCTGAGGTCCCTATTTTTTTAAGTACAGGAATATTATTCCTATTCAAAAACCAGAAACAGTCCTACACTGTACTTAAAGCAGCTTCAGACTTGCATTGTTTTGTGTACAAGTTTACTTGGTTTTTTGTTTTGTGTACAAGTTTACTTGTGAAACTATCTTTCCTATTGCTCACAGCTGCTTAAGGTCACTTAAATAGGTTATTTAGTAAATCTGTTTCTTCTCAAAAAAGAAAGGACAGTGTGATGTCTATCTTTATCAAGAGATGTGCTGTTAAACTGGTTTCAGACGCAAATCAAATATCCCAGGGTATTAAAAAATGGATACAGCGTAAGAATTATTAGCATTATACATCCCGATTCCAGTTTTTACAGGTACAATAAAATAGTAGCTACTAAAATTTAATAGTAAAAATTTTGTTAAAGGGGTTTAAAGTTTATTAAAAAGTTTTGCCAACTTTTAAATTCCTACTCTTTGGAACTAATCTAAGGTGTGAGTTTTTGTTCACCTATATCTTTTAATTTTGGAGAAGGAAATGGCAACCCACTCCAGTATTCTTGCCTGGAGAATCCCAGGGACGGGGGAGCCTGGTGGGCTGCCGTCTATGGGGTCGCACAGAGTCGGACACAACTGAAGCAACTTAGCAGCAGCAGCAGCATGACTAAACAAGGCCAAAGAACCAGAATTTATTGATAACACAATGGTAAACCTTTTTATAATATATTATCTCATTTAATTCTAACAGTCCCAGAAGGTAGTAGATCTTATCCCCATTCTATACAGAAATGCACAGTCTCTTGACTTATGTCTTCCCTCAAATTACTCCTTCCACTCCTCATTTAAAAACAAAATTGAAACTCAAAGAAGTTAGCTCAGCTTGGGCATACTCATAGCAAATTATCTTTTAAAATATTTATGTGGCAACCTATTTAAAATATCCTAGTTAAGATAATTTTATTAACAGTATTGGGCTTCCCTCATGATTCAGTGGTAAAGAATCCACCTGCCAGTGCAGAGGATACAGGTTCAGTCCCCCGTTGGGAAGATCCCCTGGAGAAGAAAATGGCAACCTACTCCAGTATTCTTGCCTGGGAAATCCCATGCAGCCTGGTGGGTTACATACAGTCCATGGGGTCGCAAAAGAGTCAGACACAACTTAGTGACTAAACAACAATTATTAACTGTATTATGAGACTCCTTCAAGAAAATAATGTAAAAGAAAGCACCAAAATTAGTTAAGCGTAAAGAAAAGCATAAAGCCCTTCTAAGAGGAGAAAATGATGAAACATCCTACACTGGGACAATATGTGAAAACTACACCTTTGTAGACACAAATGCTTGACATTGTACAATTTGACCACATCACTTATAGGTATTTCCACTTCTGTGATTAGGTTCAGATGTACTGCCTAATATCAAACACTAACTGAAAGAATATAAGAAATCCTATGAATAGAATGAGAAATCCTGTACCTCAGTGGTGATAGTTTGAGTTTATAGAACTACCTGTAAGTGAACTCTAATACTTGATGTTTTTAAATTTTAAGTGTTATTTAAAATTTTTAAATTAAGTCAGCAATATTTTCTCCCACCTTCATCCATGATTAAATTTAGATTTACCTAAGATCGGTTAAACTTAGATTTACTCAAATGACTTTCAAATCCCAGAAACCAGACTCAACTTTTCTGACATTAAAAAAATTGTTCCCAGAACCTTACTATTAAAATTTTGAAACCTATATAATTTATTTCCCCTCAAACTCTCAAACAAACACAGACCATCAAACACCTGGACTTTATTTAATCTGGACTATCTGGGGTAGAAGGGGAACTTCCTTTTGAAACAGAACAGCTCCTGAGACTGTCACTGATGTCATCCCCTGCCTGGAACCGCTCAGCAGTAGGTTCTCATTAACAACCACATCATTTGACCCGTGTTTCAGATGTTTCATTCTATGTTTAATACCTTATTTGGCCTTATCGTCCTTTCAGCAGATACACATTTTTGAAATATCAGGATTTATCTATTTCATTAAACTTTTGCTCAGTCTTAATTGTTCTTTCCATTCCCTGAATTGCTATAGTATTTATACCTATACCACAAATTTGGCTATCATACCATCTTATACTATTCTGTATTTTTCATGTGCTTGCCATGTGCATCCACGTAACAGAACCACAAGCCGCACTGAACCGTAAGGTCTGTCACTCAGCTTACAGTGCTGTACAGCGCTCATGGGAGGTATTTAATAAGCACTCACCGAAGGATCCCTATAAGATTAGTAAGACTATCAGTCATGTATTTTCAGTTATTGTATACCATTTAGATATTTACAACCTAGGCCATCCTCCTTGGATAGGCACATACTGAACTAAGGAAAATTATTTTCAAACTACCCAATTTAAGCTGAGTGTAAGAAAAGTTGGGAAACTTTGGACATAAATCAGGGATTAATACAACACAGTACTACAGGCACAGCTAACTGACATAAAGATCAAAGAACGGAGGGAAATTTATTAAACCTGTGGAAGCTGATTACAGGGTAATTTTGAACCTATGATACAGCTTGTGACTGTCATGAACTTTTTCTTAGGATTAATTACAATAAGTAAGCTCATTAAAATAGCTAAGATTTCCTTTTCCACTGACAAAAACAACTGTTTGCTTCTCAATCATTGAAGGGCATCCTACTCACAGACAATATTCAGAGGCTAGAAAAATTTTCTTTTATGATCAGTATATATAGGGAAAAAAAGAATAAATGCTTATTGAATTTGATTCAGAAGCTTATAAACTTCTTCCAAGTAATTTTTAACTGGTTTAAGGCATTCACCAGTAATTCACCTTTATTACAGTAATGTCTTGTACAAGTCAGCAAAAGCTGTGAAATATATGTTCTAAAAGCAGACACTAGATTTAAATCTAGATTCTATTTTCTAGATGTGTGATTTCAGGCAAGTTTCTGGACTTCTCTGTGGCCAATTTTCTCAACCACAAATTAATATTAATAATGCTGTCACTACTGTTACTGGCACATGGCAAATACTCAATAATGATTTATTAGAAGTATCTGGACTTGCCCTCAAGAGGGTTACATCCCAGAGGCAGCAGATGGGACAGATGTAAATAAAAGTAGCAGAAGTGGCTTGTGCTGAAATAATAGCAGAGCAGCTTGTGTGAATGCAGGCATTTTATCAGACTGACACAGAACAGTGAGTGAGGAAGAGTGGTGGTAGATGAGGTCAGAGAGAGCAGCAGAGCTAGACCACGGAGAGGCTGGTAAACAGCAAAATAGAAAGTGGCTGGAGAGTTATGAACTACTGTGACTTAAACAGTTTTAAAGAATCACCCTTGTTGCTGTGTGCAGATTACAGGATTAAAATTTTTATTTGGCTTCATAAGAAATGAGCCACACTTCAGAAACCCATTCAGTACCAAACTTATAACTATAAACCAAACATATCATACCATTATGGTTTAACTGTTAATAAAAAGTTTTAATCATACAACCTTAAGTCACTTTTAAAAGTTACAAGTGATGAATGTTCTTTAATGATTAGTTAATATTGCATGAAAACAAATAGCAAGAAAAACAAATTGAATTTTCAATGTGTATCTTCTTTCTATTACAAAAATAAAGGCTATCTAAGGGAATTCCCTGGTGGGCTAGTGGTTAGCACTCCACACTTTCACTGAGAGGGTCTGATTCAATGCCTGGTGGGAAAACTAAGATCCCACAAGCCACAATGGGTACAGCCAAAGAGAAAAACAAAAGCAGGGCCAGGGTGGGGTGGGTCGCCGGTATTTAGATGCGAATTTTTTTTTTTTTTTTGACTGAAAAATTTTACCTGATGAGTTTGTGTGGAAGTTATAAAAAGTTGGGCTTCCCTTGTGGCTCAGCTGGTAAAGAATCTGCCTGCAATGCAGGAGACCTAAGTTCGCTCCCTGGGTTGGGAAGATCCTCTGGAGAAGAGAAAGGCTACCCACTCCAGTATTCTGGCTTGGAGAATTTCATGGACTCTATAGTCCATGGGGTCGCAAAGAGTTGGACACGACTGAGTGACTTTCACTATAAAAAATTATTCATAATTAGAATTATGTATAACTTACTCTCCAGGTGTGTGCACGTGTGATCAGTTGTATTTAACTCTTTGAGACTCCATGGACTACAGCCAGCCAGGCTCCTCTGTCCATGGAATTTTCCAGGCAAAGAATACTGGAGTGGGTTGCCATTTCCTTCTCCAGGGGATCTTCCCAACCCAGGGATCGAAACTTACTCTCCTGAGAATTTATAAACTAAGCAAAATTCCTATGTCAAAACACTCCAAAACAGGGCTAACTGGACTTAAGTACAAAACACACCTGGCTATTGTTGCACATTAACAAAATTATTCATATTTAATAATTCATTAGCTAGATCTATCCACAGCCATGAGGAGCTATCAACTGGTTCCAATGTGAGAATGCATTATGTTACTCTACTTATATTTAATTTTCTGGCTAATGGACTCTGGTAAGACAAAATGATTTCTTACCAACTTGGGACAGTGTGTCGAAAAACTGGAAAGCACACTGCAACGTGCTTTCCTTGTAAATGTGTGTTCACTCAGTTGTGTCTGACTCTTCACAACCCCATGGGTGCTGCAGCCCACAGGCTCCTCTGTCCATGGGATTTCCCAGGAAAGAATACTGGAGTGTGTTACCATTTCCTTCTCCAGGGGATCTTCCTGACCCAGGGACTGATCCCATGCCTTCTCCATCTCCTGCATTGGCAGGCAGGTTCCTTATCCACTGAGCCACCTGGAAAGCCCCCTTTCTTGTATATACTGCTCATCTACTATCAGAGATTATGAATTGGGTATCACATTTTAGAGTTACTTTTCTTGATTCTGTTCAGTTTCTTTAAGGATAGATTGTCCACTTCAATTTGCCTTCATAAATCTTTATGTATTTTAGAAGAAATATTTTATATTAGCAGCATCTTTAAAACCTTGAGAAATACAAAACAAGCTGAAAAAAAATTAGCAGATGGAAATTGCAATATGTCTTTCCAAAGACTTTATTCCTCAACGTGTCTTTCAAAAGAGTTTCTGTAATATGCTTTACGATATTAAAGGCATTTGTGATTTGCTAAACACAACACAAGGCACACATAACAGATATTTTTATGAGTTCTATGGGTTGTTTAATGTGTCTATTTAGGTGAATACACATTGAAAATAATGATTTATAGATTAAGACACAGTTCTTACACACTCGTAAATAATTTAGTTTGACATTTTCTTTATTCCTTCAAACACTATATTCTTTTGATTTTTTTCTACATTATAAATTGTTCTAAATTATTTTGTGCTTTGCACAATAACAGTAGCATTTCAAGAGTTTATGTCAAGCACTATGCTAAGTGTTTCGCATAAATTTAATCCTCACTAGAACTCAGTAAAACAAAATACCATCCTATTTTATAGATGGGAAAGTTTGGAGATATTGTCCTAATCCCCAGGATCACTATTTCTTAGTGATGGACCTCGGATTTCAATCCAGTTCTGATCTCTGAACCACAAACTTCTTCCCAGATTCACTCAACACCAGATGGAAGTGCCTAAATATAAGACAGTGCATACAGCTAGCAAAGTAATATAAAAATATATACAGGGACTAGCATACATAATTAGACTTAACAATGAAAGGTCATAAGAAGTGACACCTTAAAAAAAAAAAAATAGTTAAGTATACGTCCCAGAATGTTAGGTAATGTCAGCTAAGACTAAAAAGAACTAATCTTTATACATAAGACTCATTAAAAGTACTACAAATGTACTTTGACTCCATGAAGTAGTCCTGTTGTCCCCAAAATTGGAATTTGAATTTATCAAGTGAGTAGATACAATTACCAAATTGCAGGACATATAGACGTTAGAGAAACAAACAACCCTATGGGAACCAATTAACAAAATCCAAACTGAAGAAAATACAAAAAACTTAATTTCTTCAACAAATAAACAATAAGAGTGGAAAAAGAAGACCGGGATTGAACCTACACAAAAACAGAATCAAAAGATACACCCACCAACTCAGAGAAACATCAAAGAGGAATCATGAGGTAAATGAGAAAGGAATGATGACTGAACATTCGATATAAAGAATCATCTTTTTTAAAAGGTATGATAATGATATTATGATTATAATTAAAAAAAAGATGACTCTTTACCTTTTGGAGATTGATACAAATGAAATGATACATTGTCTTGAATTTGCTTCAAAATAATATGGAGTGGGGACTGTAGGCAGAAACACAGGTAAACCAAGACTAGCCAAACTTTGAAGCTAGGTCTGTGTAAGCAGGGATTCACTACCTCCATTTTTGGATCTATTTGAAATTTTCCAAAATAAAGGCCCCAAATTAAATTCCAATTAGATCTAAATATGAAACATAAAATTTCTTCAAGATTAAAAAAAGTTACATAAGCTGTCTATACTCTTCTTTTTTTTCTTAAAGGAAATATTAAATAAACATTGGAAATAAGAAGAAAATAACACAAGAGCACAGAAAAAGGGTCAACTATGGAGCCATACTGTAAAACCTAGGAGTATTAGTTAGAGGTACTTAAAAAAACCGAATACTTTTAGTGGATGTATCAGTAAACAGATGAAAAACTACTTAAAAACACTAGGGCACAGGAAAATATAAGAGGCATCTAAGAGCTTTTAAAAACCACCTTGGCAATAGTACTAACTAGACTAAAGTACAGAAAAATCACTCCTAAGATAACGCTCGCAAAAGAGAAAACTCATCTTTCTTTGGAATTAAATTCTTAGTATTTACTTGTGTCCAGTTACTAGAAGAGAGGAAGAAAGGATAATGAATTTACTGTTTCAGCAATAACAACTGGTTTAAAGAAAATTTGATATGGTGAGGCTAGAAAGCTGAAAATCACTTTTATTTTCAAGTTCTAAGAAGCAAACTGAACAGAGATTTACTGGTAAGACAGGGAAATTAGGGGGAACACATCTGAGGACTGAAAGGGAAAACCAATGATAAGTTCAAGTTGTAGCATATCTGTAGTGGCAAATTTTTTTTAAGACAGGTATTGTATTTTTCAAGTCCAGAAAATACAGTACTATTCCAATAAATAATAAATGTATTATCTGGTGAAATAACTGAATGAAATATTTTCTATTAAAAGTGAAGGGTTCTCCTTCTGGGGTCAGCTAGACTAGAAATTTGCACAATTCTATTATGTTATGCAAACATTTAGAAATTAAAAACATGCAAATACACCAACAAAAATCATCTTAAAGGGAAAAAAATGCAAGCTATGCTTAAGAGAATAACTTAAAATGGACAATCTATAGTAACTGATAGCGCTGTTTGAATCACTATCTTAAAAAGAATAAGGGCCACTGATGAAATAGATTTACCATTAATATTATTCCTTGCATGAAAGAGAAGGATTAGCTGGCCTTGAACAGTAAGTAGTAATAAGTGGTTTGATTCACCACTACCAGGTTACCTTCACTGCATTTCCAAAATTTGAAGAAGACAACAGAACTGCAGCAACTTTCAGTTTATACCAAAAATGGGATAACAAAATATAAAAGTGCTCAATTTTATTTCAGCATCACATGAAGGGAGGCAGGTCAAAGGATGACAATGGTCAAGCTAGTCCCAGTTGGTGGGAGTGGTGCCACTTATCCTTTCCTGCCACAGCTCCCTTTAATGCAACTTGAGTACATGTGGGAGGAAACTGGCACTCCAAGCTCTGGTGAGCTTTTGGTTTTATCTGCCTTTCCTCAGTTCCACAATGTCCTGCAAAACAGAGGCATTTAATACCACGAGCAGGTTCAAAACTTGTGGAAAGTATCTCCCTAACCCTCCATGAAAGTTTTCAAAATCTCAAAAGTCATAAAATATATCATCACACTTAAGAACTGCCATCATACTGGATCTAACAGTGCTTCAGAGGACACAAGAGCACATTTTTCCTTCTGAAGTAAACTTCATTGGGTAGGGATATATACTAAATAAAAGTCCTAATTTTCCAGTCATGGATTGCACTTATTTACTGCATAAAGCAATTAAATATAACATTTATTGTCACATAAAAAAATTGTCTTTTCAGCTGCAACTGTCTCTGGTGGATAATGACTTTCTAAAATTTATCTGCTGTTATGAAATACTTATTCCATTTTTTCCCCCGACAGAAATTTATATCTCCAAAATGCCAACAAGGCTGGAAAGTCATTCTAGTACAATCCCATCATTTTAAAGATAAGGAATCCAAGCTCTGGAGAGTCATATTATTCTGCCTCAAATTATACATATGGCTAATTTAAAATGCAGTATCAGAATGTGAACCCAGGTCTCCCCAAACCTCTAGCCAGTGCTATATCATATAAAGCCTCATTTCTATTCAACACAGCTCTCAGAGCAGTCCTTTATCACTTTATTGTTTCCTCTTTTGCAAGTTTCCTCATCACCTTATCCCCTTGATAATCTGAATAGCTATTCTACGGATCTGTTTCACTTCCATTATGGCAATTTAAGATGAACAGTCTAAATGGGTATAGTGCCACAGGTACTGGTTTTGTAAAATGTTTGTATTTGGGGTGGAAGAACTATTTGTTTTCTGTCAGTGAAAGATGAAAATTAAGTACTCATCAGTAAAATAACCTCATGTTCTAATCCTAATATGTGTCAGACCCCACTGAAAGTTTTAAAAAAAAGTCCTTGGTGGCAACATTCTTACATGTTCTTGAGTAACTTGGTTTAAGTTTCCATTCTTTTTAAAATTTTTTAAGATACTTATTTATTTGGCTGCAGGTAGTCTTAGTCGCTGCATGTGGGATCTAGTTCTCTGACCAGGGATGGAACCCGGCTGGGCCCCCTGTACTGAAGCCCCAAGTCTTTTGTCACTGGACCACCAGGGAAATCCCCAGGTTTCCATTCTTATTTCGGTGGTAAAAAGGAAGACTGAAGTTATTTTTCAACAGCAGTTCTTCTATTAGATTGACTTGATAGCTATGTATATGACAAATTTAATCTGAGATACTTGAAACTTAGTAACAAAGGTGAGAAAAACAACATGAAAAGAACAAGAATATTGACTTGTCTCCTGAAAAAGTGCACCCTGTCTTCAAACTTTTGAGTACCACAAATTTAGTCCCCTAAGATAAGAAGGTGCTTTATTAGTGATTTTTCTTCCACCGACCTCTGGTTAAGAAATAGTTTTGTAGAGATTTTTGGATCTTCAGAGACAGTTTAAGCTGGTATCCTTTACACCATATATTAAAGAACAACTAATAAACTTGGATTAAAAAAACAAAAACATGACTTTATTTTTACCTTTGGAAAGCAAAGGATATATAAATAGCAAAACAAAACCAAAATAAAGGACTGAGGACTTAATGGTCAAATAAATGGTTGACAAAGCAAGACCACCAAATCACTTTTCAAACATGGAGCTTTTCTCTTAATGAATTTTAATACTACTCTGCAGAACATGTGCTATAATTATCAAAAGCATACTGATCTAAACTTACTGCATTATGGCCTTTATATGCTATTTAAGTCCTTCGCCCTTAATTCTCACAACATTCTAAGGTAAATATCCATCACTATTTTCATATTTCACCTGAGAAAACTGGGACACTTCAAGGTTAAGTAATTTGCCAAGGTTATAGAGCTTGAATCCAGCTCTGCAGGTTCAGAAATCTGTGCCCCTTAGGCACTCTACTGCATTCTCGGTAGCACAGAAAACTTGAAAATACAGTCAAACTCTATCTGAGGCATTATCCAAGCCACTGAATTTTTTCTTATTGAAGTATAATTGATTTATAATATTAGTTTCAGGTGTACAAACAGTAATTCGATAATTTAACAGAGTATACTGTTTAAAGTTATTATAAAATGGTAGCTGTATTTCCTATGCTGTACATTATATGCTTGGATCTAATTTATTTTATACATAGCAGTTTACAATAAGTTATTTTTTGAGGAGTCAAGAAAGCCAAGAATTTGCCATCCTCACTTCCTGATTTTAGGTTGGATGAGTGGCACAAATGAACTGTTTCTGCCATTACACTTATTACATCCTCACTAAAACCCGAAAAGAAGGGGACTAGTTAAATTCTTAAACTTTACTTCCTGCTGTCCTAGAAGTCCTTACTTAATCACTGTTATAATCTATATGATACACTCAATGTAAGTGTTAAGGTTTCCCTAGGGTAGTAAGATACTAAAGTGATCACTTAAAGAATATCAGCTATGCATTACTCATTTTACCTGTCAGTGTACTTACAAGTAGATCAACAGGATATAAACCTGGGTTGTTTCCTTCTTTAGGAGACATTTCTTGTTAATTCATTCATTAGTTAATTAAACCAAATGGAAAAAATGGCCCTCCAAAAATGAAATGTAGTGAAAACGGAAACAGAGGAAAGGAATCACAGTAAGTTACATGGTGATCTACTCTCACTAGTGTTAGAAAACCAAAGGAGAGAGTCTGAGTAACTTCAGTCTGACCACAATGGCCACTTGTTACACCTACCACCCACTGCAATACCTTAGGCTCATTAGTAATTAAAAGAAGCTCAGCAAGGTAAAGGACACATCCCAATCAGGCCTAAGGTCTCTACAACACACGCTGAGGAGCACCGGGAGCCACTGAAGTAAGTTCCCCCACCCTCGAGCTTTCACTGCTGCCCAGGAAGCAGACCAAAAACCAGGGGCCAAGACAGTTCTCCGGCCAGGGCAGTGACCCAGCTCGAGACAACCCTGCCCCCGCCCCTGATCAAAGTGTCCGCGCCTAGAGGGGTGGGGAAGCTGGAGGGTGAGGAAGGCCTGGATAGGAGATAAGGAGACCAAGATGTTTCCACAGAGAAAAGGTCCCTTCGATTGGCGGATCGGGACGCGGCCCCGGGCCGAGAAGAGAGTCGCCCGCCGCCATGATAGGGCCGGCCCATCTGGGGGGCGTGACGCGGACGGCCCGGAGCGCAGAACCGGCTCCCCTTTCCCCCCGCCCCTCCCCCGCGTGGGCCTCGGCCACAACTGCCCCCCGATACTCACGCTTTGTCCACCAGCTCCCGCACCTTCCACATGTTCAACATCTTGCCCGAGCGGGCCGGGCTTCTACCTCCCTCTCCTGTACCCCACGGACTCCGGAACACTTCCGCGCCGGGGCAGATCCAGGCCGGGGTCGCTGCCGCCGCCGCCGCCGCCACCCGCCGCCTCAAACTCCCCCAGTCAGCTCCTTCTCTTGCCACAGCCGCGGCGCCGCCAGTGACACGTCGAGACGCGGGGGCAGAAGCGCTGCGTGGAGCGGAAGTGCCTGACTTTCCGCCCGCTGCGCGCGGGGCACGCTGGGACTTGTAGTTCTCTGTGCGCCAAATTAGGCTGAAAGTTTCAGAGGAAAGGTAAAGTTAGGACTCTTCGGTAAAAGAGCTCCCCGGATTCTCCGCACCGCTACGCAGTAGTCATTATGAATGTGAAAGTTGGGCCATAAAGAAAGTCGAGAGACGAAGAATGATCCTTTTGAACTGTGGTGTTGGAGAAGACCCTTGAGAGTCCCTTGGACTGCAAGGAGATCCAACCAGTCCATCCTAAAAGAGATTAGTCCTGAATGTTCATTGGAAGGACTGATGCTGAAACTGAAACTCCAATACTTTGGCTACCTGATGCGAAGAACTGACTCATTAGAAAAGACCCTGATGCTGGGAAAGATTGAAGACGGGAGGAGAAGGGGACGACAGAGGATGAGACGGTTGGGTGGCGTTACCAACTCGATAGACATGAGTTTGCGCAAGCTCCAGGAGATGGTGAAGGACAGGGAAGCGTGGTGAGCTGCAGTCGATGAGGTCGCAAAGAGTCGGACACGACTGAGTGGGTGAGCAAGAACAACAACAACAGTGGACAGAGGACCCTGGCAGGCTGCAGTCCGTAGGATCTCAGAGTCGGAAACGACTGAAGTGACAGCATGCACATGATGACTGTAAGAAGTATAATTGGCATATGTACTCCTTATTGACAGAAGTAATTCTGTATTTGGTTCCAAATGCCTAAATATACTTCCTTCCCTGGGCTCTAGTTTCCATCCTTGTAAATTGAAAAGGTTGTATCTTAAAACCTATTCCATTCTAATCCGACCACACAGTGCTCTTGTATTTAGACAGATACTTGATATCCTTGTTAGATACTTACTGTAAAGTTCAGAACCTCAGTTTACATTCCATGGGAAATTGTAGAAAAACAACACTACAACATTACGACGGGCCCAAGAACCTGACAGGTGTATGTTCCCAAAGTGTAGATATACACCTACACTGCATTCATTGTTTTATTGCAATGATTATTGTCACTTTATTTTTCACTTACTCATTTTTTGACAATGTTCATGTTAGAGCCACAAACACTCTTAAAGTTCATTTAGTCAAACTGCTTAAATTTTACAGTTCTTTACATTCTACAAATTTTTATTGAACATTTTCTACGTGCCAGGAGTGGGGAAAAGGAGAAGGGGACGACAGAGGATGAGATGGTTGGATGGTATCACCAACTCAATGGACATGAGTTCGAGTAAATGCGATGAGTTGGTGATGGACAGGGAGGCCTGGTGGGCTACAGTCCATGGGATCGCAAAGAGTTGGACACGACTGAGTGACTGAACTGAACTGAACTGAAGGAGTGGGGAACACAGCTGGGAAGAAGACAGGCAAGGCCTCAGCTCTCTTGGATCTTAAAGGTCTTTGGAGGAAAACATAGTAATCAAGGGAACGTTTAAGATAATTGCTGATGGAAAGTGCTTGAAGAAAACAGAAGATGATGTTATAGAGAATGATGTTAGAGGAAAATAGTATTAGGGAATATTTAGGGCCTCTTTGAGGACTTTTTTTTTAGGGAGGAGGTAGGATCTTAGTTCCCCCACCTGGGATTGAACCCACCCCCCTGCAGTGGATGCATGGGAAGTCCCCTGAGGACATTTTATTTAAGCTGAAACTTGAATGATAACAAGGAAATGGCAAAATATATATATATATTTTTTAATCTGCAAGAAATTGATTCACAAAGGAGATGTGAAATTGATTGATGCTAGTCATGAAGCTAGATAAAAATGATCCCAAATCAAGAATCTAGAGCACCTGACTCCTTAGTTCTTCAGGTCAAATCAGTTCCTCATACTGCATCCACTAAATAACTGGAAGGAGCTCTGGAAGATTTCCTGAGAAATCTGTATGCAGGTTCAAAAGCAACAGTTAGAGCTGGACATGAAACAACAGACTGGTTCCAAATCAGGAAAGGAGTATGTCAAGACTGTATATTGCCACCCTACTTATTTAACTTATATGCAGGATATATCATGCGAAATGCTGGGCTGGATGAAGCACAAGCTAGAATCAAGATTGCCGGGAGAAATATCAATAACCTCAGATATGCAGATGATACCACCTTTATGGCAGAAAGTGAAGAATTAAAGAGCCCTTTTGATGAAAGTGAAAGAGGAGAGTGAAAAAGTTGGCTAAGAACTCAACATTTGGAACACTAAGATCATGGCCAACATTCAGAAAACTAACATCATGGTATCCAGTCCCATCACTTCATGGCAAATAGATGGGGAAAATGTGGAAACAGTGGCTGACTGTATTTTTCTGAGCTCCAAAATCACTGCAGATGGTGATTGCAGCCATGAAATTAAAAGACACTTACTTCTTGGAAGGAAAGTTATGACCAACCTAGACAGTATATTAAAAAGCAGAAACATTACTTTGCCAAAAAAGGTTCGTCTAGTCAAAGCTACGGTTTTTCCAGTAGTCATGTATGGATGTGAGAGTTGGACTAGAAAGAAAGCTGAGCATCGAAAAATTGATGCTTTTGAACTGTGGTGCTGGAGAAGACTCTTGAAGAGTCCCTTGGACTGCAAGGAGATCCAACCAGTCCATCCTAAAGGAAATCAGTCTTGAATATTCACTGGAAGGACTGATGTTGAAGCTCAAACTCCAACACTTTGGCCACCTGATGCAAAGAACTGACTCATTTGAAAAGACCCTGATGCTGGGAAAGATTGAAAGTGGGAGGAGAAGGGGAAGACAGAGGGTGAGATGGTTGGATGACATCACCGACTTGATGGACATGAGTTTGAGCAAGCTCTGGGAGTTGGTGATGGACAGGGAAGCCTGGTGTGCTACAGTCCATGGGGTCGAAAAGAGTCGGACAGGACTGAGCTACTGAACTGACTGAGTGAGCTCTAGAAGGGCTTTCAGTAAGACTTCAGGATTTCACCAAGACAAGTTGAAAGAATTGCCAGGCAGAAAAGTATAAAAAGCAGAAATCAGGTAAAAACTGTCTGAGAGCTTTGTCAAGACAGGAGTGCTCAGGCAGGCAGAAGTAAAGTGAGTTGAAGAGGTGGGTGGGGAGGCGCAGGTAAAGAGATAGGCAGAGAAATAGGGCTTTCAAATGAGAATTTTGTGTTTCATGTTGAATGGACTGTCCAGCTCAAGATTCGAAGAGTGGAATGTGGCCAGGGAAGATAAGAAAGAGAAACTGCTTTCCATAAATAAGAGCTCAGCAAGTTAACTTTCAAACAAGCAGGTCCAGGGTACACCAGCAGAAAGAGCCTGGCATGAAAATAACCGCCTTCCCCGCCCTAGGCCTGTTTACACATTCATAGTAATTCATGATCAGCTTCACCAGAGTTACCCAGTGAGTACAATAATGTTACCTGCTTTGCCTGCTCTGATAACAAGTTTGAAAGTGTCTAGACTTATTCCAATGTTGTCACCTGTGGTCTGTTCACAGTTGACCAGTGCCATCTAGAATGTAACACCAGAAAACCTGCCTGTCTACCATAGATTCAAAAGAGCCTTTAATAGAAGAACCAGACAAGGAGAGTTTGTTAAAAAGTGGTCTGGTCTCCAAAGACTAGTCATTTGCATTTTAACAAAGTGTTCCATTTTTACCCTTTATCTTGCAAGTTTGAGAGCAGTTTCCATAGTAACATCGTTGTGGCAATTTAAATGTGTCCACAGTAGAAAAATAAACAAGAAAATGTCCCACCTACCCCTCTTCAGGAAAACATATTTTTTATTAAATGGGCTTTTAGTGAGGCCAAACCAGCACAAGGTTTGAAAGCAAATGTACTCAGCAGTGTTACTTCTGTGTGAGGAGCAACTGTAGGTATGCTTATCTCCAATGGCTGGCTCCTTGGCGTGTCCTTCAGAGGAATTTAATTCCTAGTACAGGGTTGTGGCAGCCATGGGAAGGCACCTCCCAGATCTTTCTTCAAGAGAACCCGTTGAGGGGAATGTGGATGGCCAACAGCTCCAGCAGCCACTTCTGCTTCTTGGGAATGACGCACAGCATTTATGCCAAGACTGTGCTGTCAATGGGCTACTCCCAGGCAACGACTGAGCAAGGTGTTCTGGAGCCAGCCAATGCAAGACTCCTCTGCTTGGCCAACAGTTGCCTTAGGCTCCCCCACCCTCCCCTCCCCACCTGGCCCAGATTTCCTCAGTTTTGCTGTAACTGGACAGATTATCTTCTAGCCCAATCTTTCTTCCTTCTCCTTTCTCCCTTGCCAGAACTTCTTGTAGCCTGAGACTCTTCCCATGTACTCTTGTTCCTTCTTCCATTTATCCTTTAATAAATCTCTAATCTACACTTCTAATTCCAGGTTGCCTTCTGCTTCTTGCAGTATCCAAACTAAAACAAGAGGCAAAGAGTTATACCTTGGTTTCAGTATTTGACCCAGTGACTTGTTTTTGATCACACATAACTGCTCTTCTCTAGAAGTCAAGATACTTGGTTTCTGATATTAATATGAGGGTTGCCACAAGAGCAGATTATGTTTTATACAACCCCAGGGCCCCATTTATATGTAGTACCGTGAACTGTCAGTCAGTTAACCACAGAAAGAAAGTAAAAAGTAGTGGTTCAAGAGTGCAGGTTCTGTACCCAAATAAACCTAGGTCCAAATTCTATATCTGCTATTCAGTAGCTTGGTCATTCTGGTTAAGTTAAGTAAACTCATAAAGCATAGAGGTTGTGAATTAGATCTCTGGAGCCAGATTGCCTGGGTTTGAATCTTAGTTTTGCTACTTACTAGCTGTAACTAGGAGAAGGAAATGGCAACCCACTCCAGTGTTCTTGCTTGGAGAATCCCAGGGACGGAGGAGCCTGGTGGACTGCCGTCTATGGGGTCGCACAGAGTCAGACACGACTGAAGCGACTTAGCAGCAGCAGCTGTAAATATATGACCTTGAAATTATTTGATGTCTCACATAGCTCAGTCGGTAAAGAATCTGCCTACAATGCTGGAGACCTGGGTTCAGTTCCTGGGTTAGGAAGATCCCCTGGAGAAGGAAATGGCAACCCACTCCAGTATTCTTGCCTGGAAAATCCCATGAACAGAGGAGCCTGGCAGGCTACAGTCCACTGGGTTGCAAGAGTCGGACATGACTTAAGTGTTTTCTTTTCTTTTCTGTGACTTAGTTTTCTTATCGTAATGGGGAATAACAGAAACTCATCTTAAAAGCTTTCTCAAACAATTAAATAAGCTAATGTTGAAAAATAACTTAGAATAAAATCTGACACAAAATAAACAATCAGTAAATGTTAGTGATCCTCCTGCTACTTGGGCTTCCCAGGTATTGCTTGTGGTAAAAAACCTGCCTGCCAATGCAGGAGATGTGAGACCCGGGTTCAATCTCTGGGTCAGGGAGACCCCTGGAGAAGGGCATGGCACCCCACTCCAGTATTGCCTGGAGAATCCCATGGACAGAGGAGCCTGGTGGGCTATGGTCCATAGGGTTGCAAAGAGTTGGACACAACTGAAGTGACCTATCACAGCACACTGCTGCTATTAATACTATTACTGCTGCTAGTAATTATATTAATCTGCAAAATTTATTCAATATTACAAGTATTTAGTAAGCTCCTACTGTGTTCTACACACTGTGCTAGGTGGTGAGGTGGTGGGCATATAGTCAGAGATAAAATAGACATATTAAACAAGCAAATAGATTTGGTAAACATAGTAAATTCAAAGTGATATGCAGAGGATTGAATGAGGTAATACATATAACTCATTTCACATTGTGTCCTGCATGCAGTGAGTCCTCACTAAATTCTACCTTGTCATTATTATCAGTCTGTTATGTGGATCTCTGGCTTCCCTGGTGGCTCAGATGGTAAAGAATCTGCTAGCAATGCAGAAGACCCAGGTTTGATCCCTGGGTTGTGAAGATCCCCTGGAGAAGGGAATGGCAACCCATTCCAGTATTCTTGCCTGGAGAATTCCATGGACCGAGGAGCCTGGCGGGCTACAGTCCATGGGGTCGCAAAGAGTCAGATAGGACCAAACGATTAACACTTTCACTTTTTTTACTTATGTGGACCTCAACTTTTTCCTTATAATGAGGGGTTGGTCTATCAGAGTATCCTATGCCTAACTAAACATCAGAATCCCTGCATAGCTTTCAAATTTCAGGTTCTCTTTCCTAACTTTTGAGTTCCTGATTCAGTGGGTGTATTCCCTATAATTTTGATCACAAATGACAGAAACTCTCAAAACCAGCTTAAGCAGAGTAAGAGAATTTATTGACCCAGGAGACAGAGGAGTTCAGAGATAGAATTTGCAGGATCTTAGCAAATACAGTCAGAACTCTCTCTGATTTTCATGTCCCTTTATTGCAGTTAAGTTTCTTCTAGTTGGCAGGAAATAGGGTATTAGCTTGTGGAGAATAGGTTCCATTTTTTTGGGTTAGGCAACCAATGGGAAAGAAACACTTTAGTCTTTCATCCACTGAGTCTAATAGCACAGGGGATGACTGGCCCAATTTGGATCACGTACCTATCTTGCTGCCATGCATTGTGCGAGCGCTAGCCCTAGGAGAACTGTGTAGAGTGAGAACCGAAAAGCTCTCTGAAGAAACTGAAGAAAGCCATGGTTGTTTACATAGACAAAAGCAATAGTTGTTAACTACTATAAGTCTAAGGTAGGGTCTGCATCAATGCATGCATGCTCAGTCGCTCAGTGGTGTCCAATTCTTTGTGACCCACCTGGACTGTAGCCCACCAGGTTCCTCTGTCCATGGGATTTTCCAGGCATGAATCTGCAATTAAAAAACTTCGTAAGTGATCTTGCCAGGACTTGGGATGTCTTGAGTTAGATGACACAGGTACTTTCTAGTTCTGATTTTTTTAAAAATTTGGTCTACATTACCGAAAAGTTGGGTTGTGGAGAGCAAAAGAGGAAAGAATGCCATGGAGGATAACTGAAAAGAAAAGGAGTCAGTGAAGAAGGAAGGAGTCAAGTGGAGCCACAGCATCATGCAGCAGGTAAGCTGGTAGCAGGGCATGCCCTCGCCAACTCTCTGTTCTGATTTCCTTTCAGAGCTGTCAGCAGGGCTCAGGTGAATCTATTCAGAGACCCTGGTAGGTGCTCTAAAGGGCTAACACATTCCAAGTCCTTCTGCAAGAGTGTGCAGGTTCTGGCAGTAACGAGATGGAGGCAGAGATGCTCTTGGAATCATTTTCCTGTCTTCTGGGGTGCTCTCGCTCCTTCTGTCCCCTGACCACAGGTGAGGCCAGAGTAGGTGCACTGTTTCTAGTGGCTGGATCTCTGAAAACTCTATTCACAGGAAGCCAAGTTGCCATCAATGAAGCAACTATGTAGCTTATGACTGTGGGAACTTATCTGGCTGTCAAGTCAGATTCAGGAGTGACTGGTGTGGATATCAGAAAGGATGGGCTGGCTGGTTTCTGAGGCAGAGTCTTTCTGGATAAAGTCAAATGTCCTGGGAAAGCCCCCAGATGTCCAGACTTCACAGGAGATGTTGCTGATCCTTGAATTCTTATCAGTTCAGCAAAAGAATTGTGCTCTAGGAAGAGCTCACTGGAGTGGACACCAAGAGTCCAACTGACAAACTGCTGCTCTTTAATAAACAGAATGAATGTGGCTAAAGGCTGGGAGTAGGGCAAGAGGTGAGTCAGCACAAGTCATTCCTTTCTGGTAGGAAAGAGTTGACATTTGGTGTTTATTGGGCATCATGTGCAGTGGGGTTAAACAGATAACTAAAACATGTTGTTATCCAAGGGGATTATAGTCTAATATGGAAGAAAGACTCATAAGCAAATAAGCAAAAGCACTGAAAGGTATTTATGAGGCAGTATAATGAGGGAGGGGCAGGGAGGAAGGGCAGGGCACTGTCTAAGGTATTGGTAGAATTTGGTTTACACCGTAAAGTTGTGTGATGTTGACTAAATTCCTGGTGCCCTTGTTGGAAAACAGGGCTGAAAAGAGTCCCTGACTCGCAGGGTTGTTGTAGGCGGTGAATGAGATCAGTTCAGTTCAGCTCAGTCACTCAGTCGTGTCCGACTCTTTGCAACCCCATGGACTGCAGCATGCCAGGCCTCCCTGTCCAACACCAGCTCCTGGAGCTTGCTCAAACTCATGTCCATTGAGTCGGTGATGCCATCCAACCATCTCATCCTGTCATCCCCTTCTCCTCCCGCCTTCAGTCTTTCCCAGCATCAGGGTCTTTTCAAATGAGTCAGTTCTTTGCATCAGATGGCCAAAGTATTGGAGTTTCAGTTTCAGCATCAGTCCCTCCAATGAACATTCAGGACTGATTTCCTTTAGGATGGACTGGTTGGATCTCCTTGCAGTCCAAGGGACTCTCAAGAGTCTTCTCCAGCACCACAGTTCAAAAGCATCAATTCTTCCGTGCTCAGCTTTCTTTATAGTCCAACTCTCACATCCATACATGACTACTGGGAAAACCATAGCCTTGACCAGATGGACCTTTGTTTGCAAAGTAATGAACCTCCTTTTTAATGTGCTGTCTAGGGTGGTTATAACTTTTCTTCCAAGGAATAAGCGTCTTTTAATCTTATGGCTGTAGTTACCATCTGCAGTGATTTTGGAGCCCCAAAAAATAAAGTCTGTCATTGTTTCCACTGTTTTCCCCATCTATTTGCCATGAAGTGATGAGACCAGATGCCATGATCTTAGTTTTTTGAATGTTGAGCTTTAAGCCAACTTTTTCACTCTTCTCTCTCTCTCACTTTGATCAAGAGGCTCTATAGTTCTTCTTCACTTTCTGCCATCAGGGTGATGTCATCTGTATATCTGAGGTTATTGATATTTCTTCCAGCAATCTTGATTCCAGCTTGTGCTTCATCCAGTCCAGCATTTTGCATGATGTACTCTGCATATAAGTTAAATAAGCAGGGTGACAATATACAGCCTTGACGTGGAACCAGTCTGTTGTTCCATGTCCAGTTCTAACTGTTGCTTCCTGACATATATACAGATTTCTGAAGAGGCAGGTCAGGTGGTCTGGTATTCCCATCTCTTTAAGAATTTTCCACAGTTTGTTGTGATCCACACAGTCAAAGGCTTTGGCGTGGTCAATAAAGCAGATCATTCTGTCATTTTTGAGATTGCATCCAAGTACTGCATTTCGGACTCTTTTGTTGACTATGATGGCTATTCCATTTCTTCTAAGGGATTCTTGCCCACAGTAGTAGATATAATGGTCATCTGAGTTAAATTCACCCATTCCAGTTCATTTTATTTAGCTGATTCCTAAAATGTCGATGTTCACTCTTGTCATCTTCTGCCTTGGTACGTGGACCTAACATTCCAGGTTCCTATGCAATATTGCTCTTACAGCTCAGACTTTGCTTCTATCACCAGTCACCTCCACAACTGGGTGTTATTTTTTCTTTGGCCCCATCTCTTCATTCTATCTGGAGTTATTTCTCCACTGATCTCCAGTAACATATTGGGTACCTACCAACCTGGAGATTTCATCTTTCAGTGTCCTATCTTTTTGCCTTTTCATATTGTTCATAGAGTTCTCAAGACAAGAATACTGAAGTGGTTTGCCATTCCCTTCTCCAGTGGACCACGTTTTGTCAGAACTCTCCACCATAACTTGTCTGTCTTGGGTGGCCCTACATGACTTGTAGTTTCACCGAGTTAGACAAGGCTCTGGTCCATATGATCAGATTGGTTAGTTTTCTGTGATTGTGGCTTTAAGTCTGTCTGCCCTCTGATGGAGAAGGATAAGAGACTTATGGAAGCTTCCTGATGGGAGAGACTGACTGAGGGGGAAACTGGGTCTTGTTCTGATGGGTGGGGCCATGCTCAGTAAATCTTTAATCCAGTTTTCTGTTGATGGGTGGAGCTGTGTTCCCTCCCTGCTATTTACCTGGGTGAATGAGATGGTATACATTAAATTCCTAGCATACTGATTGACATGTAGCAGATTAAATAAGATCTGTCCCTGGTGGCTCAGAGGTTAAAGTGTCTGCCTGCAATGTGGGAGACCTTGGGTGGGTTCGATCCCTGGGTGGGGAAGATCCCCTGGAGAAGGAAATGGCAACCCACTCCAGTATTCTTGCCTGGAGAATCCCATGGACGGAGGAGCCTGGTGGGCTACATTAGTCCATGGGGTCGCAAAGAGTCGGACACGACTGAGCAACTTTACTTCACATCATTCCTACACTGTTAGTTTCCAGAGATCATGGGTGATGTGGAGAGGGTACTAGAACAGGTTCATTAAGTCTTAAAATAAATATACATTGATGTTTGGGCATTTATCCCATTGCCAAGAACTGTACTGTGAAAACAGACACAAATTCCTGTTCTCACAAAATTTAGTCTGAGGGAGTAGATGGATGTTAAAGAAATCATTCCTTGATAAATCTGTCATTGTATGTGATAAAGAATGCTGTAGGAGAAAAGAACAGGGTGGTCACAGCTAAAAGATCCGCTGTTCTACAACTAGGACCTGGTGCAATCAAATAAATAAATTAAATAAATAAATATTTTTTAAAAAGAAAAGGAAAAAAAAAAACAAACCAAGGTGCTATGAGAGAATGTAATGGTGGTGTTTCCTTCAGGTGGGATAGAGAAAAGGGCCAGGAAAGACCTCTCTGGGAATGAGACATTTAAAGTGAAGGTGAAAATACAATTTTGAGTTAATGAGGTGGAGAGGGGAAGAGTACTCCAGACAGAAAGAACAGCCTGTGCCCAGGCCCAAGGCAGTATGCAGCTTGGCTTGTTTCTGGATGTGAAAGAAGGCCCAGTGGTGGGAGCGAGGACAGGAAGAGTGATCAGAGATGAGCCGAGTAGGTGAGCAAGGCTGTGTTGGTGATTTTCTGGCTCAACTCATTTTCCATGGATTTCTCTGCTTTGCTCTGTGCCTTCCTGACCTCTGTGGAGTTCCTTACCTGCATTCTCGTATGTCAAGTTAAGAACACAGCCTTTTATTTTATTTATTTATTTATTTTTTAAATTTATTTATTTATTTTTTTCAGTGGGTTTTGTCATAGAACACAGCCTTTTAGATTTCTATCTGCGGTGCAGAAGAAAGTACAAACATGCTATAGTCACTTCCTTGTCACTGTATCTTCTTCCTGCTACAGCCCCGTTTCTCTGCTCTCTTTAAAGGTTGTCTTCTTCTCAAACAGGCTTCTTGTTGTTGCTTCCCAAGTCACAGTGGATCACTTCTTCCTTCTCAAAAGCTCCTTCTCTCTTAGCTCTCATGACCCCTTAGTCTTTTAGGCCTACACATCGGCTACTTCAGGAATCCTCTGTTCCTCTCCCTGGCTTGTAGATGTTGAAGGGTTCCCTAGGGCTTCTCTGCACTGCCACCACTGACCTTAATTACCTCTCACCTGAACTATTGTAAATGCCTCCTAATTTATTCCTCCAAGATCTTTTCAATTCTTATATCAAACCATGTTACTACTTGCATTGTAGTAACTACTTCATTGGCTTACCATGACACTTAGAATCCAAACTTGAACTGTAAGAGACCCATCTCTAGTCCAAACAGCCATATTCTGGAGGAAATACTGATACTCTGACCCTCCTATGGGTTAAAACTTGAGGCCACTTCTAAGACAAAGGGTGATGGTGGGCCATGGGTTTAGCAGGTACCTCTAAAATCTGTCATTGATGGTGTAGCAGTGCCCTTTTATTAACACTTAAAAAAAAGTGTTTATTCTAGCCAATCCTTCCTAGAATAGGTCTTCATTGTTATTGACTGGATTTTTGTAGCATTCTGGACTTTCAGTTTAAGTTTGGAAAGTTACCAAGGTTTAGTTCACAGTTTGTTTATAAACTCTCCCTTGCAGTAGGGTTACTTCTGCTACTCTTTTTCTTGATGTATTGGTTTGACTCGGTTCTTCTTTTTCATGCTAAGTATCTATTCTGGTGGCACCTTGTTATTATAGAAAAGGAGTGTTATGAGTTTTGTTTTGTTTGATTTGCAAGAAGTTTCCGATTATGGAAGCTGCTTTTCCTGTGTGTTAGCAGTTCTCTTAAATTATCATTTGAATCTGAAGGCTTCTCGTGGGTGTTATCTAAATCAAGTTCCTGTTGGGCAAGTATAGCAATAGAATTTCCTCATCTTTGATGATTCATCCTGAAAAGTAGTGGGTCACTGGTCTGGCCTGGGAAGCCTAAGAACTGACAGATAGATGCAAACACCTGTTGGGAGGGGAGGGAGTAGACAAAAAGATAGCAATGATTATTATTTTTATGAAGTACAGATTCATTTTTTTTCTTCAAAGTTTTCATTGGAAATGTTTTTATTGTTTTTTTAATTTTCAATAGTAAAATATGTTCTTGCATCCTTATATATCTATCATTTGAGTCAGTAATTCAAATACTAAGTATATATCCAAGAGAAATGGAAATCTATGTCAAAATTCTTGTGCAGCAGAGAACTATATTCAATATCCTTTGAGAAACCATAATAGAAAAGAATATAAAAAAGGATGTATGTATATGTATAACTGAATCACTTCTTTGTATAGCAGATAGTAACATAACATTGTAAATCAACTATACTTCAATAAAAAAATTATTGTGCAAGAATGTTCACAGCAGGTTTATTCACAATAGTCAAAATCTAGAAACAACCCAAATGTCCATTAGCAGGATATGGACAAATTGTAACATACCATTTGAATGGAATACAACTTAGCAACAAAAAGGAATGAACTACAAATATATATAAAAATCTAGATGAATCTCATAGACACAGCAGTGAACAAAAGAAGCCAGACACAAAAATGTATGAACCCATTTATGTAAAATTCTAACAGTTTAAGTTAATCTAAATTAAAGTGAAATAAATTAGGTCTGGTTGCCTAAGGTGAAAAGAAGGGTGGGGACAGGAGAATTAAAAATGAAAGTGACATATACTCAACAAGTGAAACAATCAAAAAATACGTAAAGGAAATTTAATCCTTTTCCATTTGCTTTCACCCACTAAGGTAATCTTGTTAAAGCATGATAGGTATTTTTCTATACTGTCTCCATGTTCATATAAACAAATTTATGTACACGTAGGTAAGTTTTGCTTTAGGATCATGCTATACATGATGCTTGCTTTTTAAAATATCTGCTTAATAGCATATTATAAATATCCCTCCAGTTCAACAAATACAGATCTAGCTTATTCTTTTTAATACAAGCGTGATTCCTTGTGAATCACACTTAATGTGAATGTCCCATAATTTATTGAACCATTTTCTTATTGGTGGATAATCAGGTTGTTCCTGCTTTTTATTTTTGCCACTGTAAATAGTATTGCAATAAAATAGATCTTTATACATCCATCTTTACATATGGTGGTTAGAATAGATTCTCAAAAGTGGGGCCAGGGAAAGATATGTTGCTTTTTTTTTTAAATTTAAGGATGTTGGCAAATTGTGTACTAAAGAGAGAACAGCAGTTCATATTCTCACCAAGCAACATATCGAAAAGCCCACTTTGCCACATCCTCATCAGCACTAGATGCTATTGCTCTTTACAATTTTTGCTAATTGTATTGATAAAAATATGTTGCCTTAATTTCAAATTACTTCTAACTGTGGGAAAAAAAAAATGCTTTCATACCTTATATAAAAGTCCCTTTTAACTTCCCTCCCATTTTTAAGTCCTGGTTCTTCTTGGGCAGTATGGCTCACACTCATCAAAGTTGTACTTTCAAGACTTCCCTGGTGGTCCAGTGGATAAGAATCCACCTGCCACTGCAGGGGACATGGGTTCAATCCCTGGTTCGGGAAGATTCCGCATGCCACAGGAGACTAAAGCCCACACACCACAACGACTGAGCCTGAGCGCCTAACGCCTGTGCTCTGCACAAGAGAAACCCCGCAATGAGGGGTCTGTGCACCGCAACAAAGTGTAGCCCCTGCTCACCACAACCAGAGAAAGCCAGAGGGCAGCAACTGAGGCCCAGTGTAACCGAAATAAATAAATGAACTTTAAAAATCATACTTTCAGATATATTGGGAGATGAGAGGAAGCACACGTGGCAGGGAAGGAGCTGTTCCCATTCTTTCTGTTTTTCTTCTACTTCAAATATCCAGCCTGGTGGGACAAATGAAATGAGTGCTGTATCCAGAGATGTGAAAGCAATTCCAAGCTGTAGCTCTGTGGCCCGGGGCAGAGACCCCACTCTTTCTGGTGAAACAGCACTCAAAGGGGTTTATTTCAAGAGGATGAAGTCAATGAACCATTCATGGAGCCAAGGTCAGGGTTAAGGGGATAAATAAGGATGTCGAGTATTTGGGACTAGCAGCAGTGAGGACCCATTACTATCAGTTTCAGTAGTCTGTTGCTGTGTAACAGGCTGCCCACAACTTGGTAACTTAAAAAAATAACCACCATTTATTTGCTTATAGTTATTTAATTTGAGTAGGGATTGGTAGAAATAGCTTATCTCTGCTCTCTACTTGATAGAGTTGGCTGGGGAAACTCACCTGGAGCTGAGTGAGGGTCCAAGATGGGTGCATTCATACATCCGTTGCCTCTGTGCTGGAGTGTCTGGACTGGTGAGTGTTGGACTAGGCCTATCTCTCTTTCTCTCCTTATTTAATAATTTAGCCTGAGCGCTTATTAGGTATCTGGGTCCCAGGAAAGTCAAAGTGGAAGCTGCCGGGCCTCTTAAGGACTTATCCCAGAATTGACAGATCATAACATTTGCCACATTTTTCTGGTCAAAGCAAGTCAAAAGGCAAGTCCAGTTTCAAGGGGAGGTGAACTAGATACTACCTATTAAGAGGAGGGTCAGTATGAACATAAAAGTTTGAAATGAATCATTGGTAACTATCTTCTCAGATAATCTTCCTTTCTTCCTTGGTGGCTCAGATGGTAAAAAATCTGCCTGCAATGCAGGAGACCTGGGTTCAATCTCTGGGTCAGGAATATCCCCTGGAGGAGGAAATGGCAGCCTACTCCAGTATTCTTGCCTGGGAAAGCCCATGGACAGAGGGACCTGACAGGCCTCAATCCCTGGGATTGCAGAGTTGGACACAACTGAGCAACTAACTCTTTCAGATAATTTACCACACGTGCTTTGGTATAAAAAGTCAGAAGAAGAAAGTAGAATTTCCAATGAGACCTGGCACTGTGGAGAAAGTCTATTTTACAGGAGATGTAATAGCTGAAATTTGCCAGAACTGTAGGGCTGAGGGAGAAGAAATACCCTGATCTCTCTCTTCTTGCTGCCTGTTTCCTGCTTGTAAAAGGGAATCTGGTTTGTACCATCCACAGACATGCACCCCACCTCTCCAGAAGCAGATCAGAAAAAGCTATTGAATAGATTGGGGATGGGAGGGCCCTTAAAGACAAACACCACACTTTTTATTATCCATTTTTCATATTAGAATATGAGTTTAATCAATGGAGAAGAACATCTATCTTGATCATGATGGATTCCCTGGGTCTAAGAAGTATCTGGCACCTCAATAAAATATGTTGAATGAATTGAGTTAATTTATCTGAGAAGGAGTCATAAACTTGACCTTGCTTCTTTCTGATACTGCAGAGGAAACATCTGAAAGATGGCAAGATGGAGGTTAATGAGAAATGAGATCAGATTTGTCCTAAGACTGTAGCTTCACTTTGGGGCTGGTCATGGTATAAGCATGATGCAGATTTCCTAGAGACTGATGTGGAGTGCTCCTAGAATACTTTTAGAGTCTTAACAGCCAAACTGACCTCCCTGGTGGTTTTCTGAACATTATTCTTTCCTTACTGGGTTCCCTGCTGATGGTTTTCATGAGTGCTAAGTCATTCAGTCGTGTTCAACTCTGAAAATCTATGAACTGTAGCCTGCCAGGCTTCTCTGTTCATGGGATTCTCCAGGCATGAATACTGGAATGGGTTGCCATGCCCTCCTCCAGGGGATCTTCCCTGCCTCTCTTCAGTCTCCTGCATTAGCTGGCAAGTTCTCTACCACTAGTGCCACCTGGGAAGCCCCAGGTGATGGGTTTAGATTCCATGAATTAAGTGATTTATTTGTTTTCCTTAATGTAGCGCCTATAAGAAGCTGGAAGTTATTTTTTTAATTGAGATATAATTCACATGGCATAATATTTGGTCTTCTAACATATGAATTCAGTGATTTTTAGCACGTTCACATTTGCTGCTGTTGTTCAGTCGTGTCTGACTCTTTGCGACCCCGTGGACTGCAGCACACCAGGCTTCTCTGTCTTTCACTATCTCCTGAAGTTTGCTCAAACTCATGTACTTTGAGTTGATGGTGCCATCCAACCATTTCATCCTCTGTTGCCTGCTTCTCCTCCTGCCTTCGATCTTTCCCAGCATCAGGGTCTTTTCCAATGAGTCGGTTCTTCGCGTCAGGTGGCCAGAGTATTGGAGCTTCAGCTTCAACACCAGTCCTTCCAATGAATACTCAGGGTTGATTTCCTTGGTCTGATCTTCTTGCTGTCCAAGAGAATCTCAAGGGTCTTCTCTTGAGAGTCTTCTCTTGCTCACAGTTTGAAAGCATCAATTTTTCGGGGCTCAGCCTTCTTTATGGTCCAATTGTCACATCCATACATGACTACTGGAAAACCACAGCTTTGACTATCCAAACCTTTGTTGGCAAAGTGACGTCTCTGTTTTTTTTTTTTTTTTTAAGGAGGCAAAAACTGCAGATGTAGGTACAAAATTTATTACTAGAGACAAAGCACAATAACAAGTGGGAGGGTACACAGAGAAACAGTTTGTTTAGTTAAGATAGAAGCAAGGCAGAGATGCACACCCAGAGAGAAAGGGTGTGGGCGTCCTCCGCAGTGAGGAGGAGCGCCGACGTCTCTGTTTTTTTAATACACCATCTAGGTTTGTCATAGCTTTTCTTCCAAGGAGCAAGCGTCTTCTAATTTTATGGCTGCAGTCACTGTCAGTAGTGATTTTGGAGCTCAAGAAAATAAAGTCTGTCACTGTTTCCATTGTTTCCCCATCTATTTGCCATGAAGTGATGGGACCAGATATCATGACCTTAGCTTTTTGAATGTTTAGTTTTAAGCCAGTTTTTTCACTCTCCTCTTTCACCTTCATCAAGAGGCTCTTTAGTTCCTCTTTGCTTTCAGCTATTAGGATGGTATCATTTGCATATCTGAGGTTATTGATATTTCTCCTGGCAATCTTGATTCCAGCTTGTGCTTCATGCTGCCTAGCATTTCACATGATGTACTCTGCATATAAGTAAAATAAGTAGGGTGACAATATACAGCCTTAATGTCCTTTCCCTATTTGGAACCAGTCTGTTGTTCCATGTCCAGTTTCTAACTATTGCTTCCTGACCTGCATACAGATTTCTCAAGAGGCAGGTCAGGTGGTCTGGTATTCCCATCTCTTTTAAAAATTTTCCATAGTTTGTTGTGATCCACACAGTTAAAGGCTTTAAAAGCACAGTCAATAAAGCAGAAATAGATGTTTTTCTGGAATTGCCTTGCTTTTTCTATGAACCAACAGATGTTGGCAATTTGATCTCTGGTTCCGCTGCCTTTTCTAAATCCAGCTAGAACATCTGGAAGTTCCCGGTTCACGTATTCTTGAAACTTAGCTTGAAGGGTTTTGAACATTACCGTCTTAGCATGTGGAATGAGTGCAACTGTGCAGTAGTTTGAGCATTCTTTGGCATTGTCCTTCTTTGGGATTGGAATGAAAACTGACTTTTTCCAGTCCTGTGGCCACTTCTGAGTTTCCCAAGTTTGCTGGTATATTGAGTGCAGCACTTTAACGGCATCATCTTTTAGGATTTGAAATAGCTCAGCTGGAATTCCATTACCTCCACTAGCTTTGTTTGTAGTGATGCTTCCTAAGGCCCACTTGACTTCACTCTTTAGGATGTCTGGCTCTAGTCCAGTGATCACACCATCATGGTTATCCACGTCATTAAGACCTTTTTTTGTACAGTTCTTCTGTGTATTCTTGCCACCTCTTCTTAATATCTTTTGCTTCTCTTAGTTCCTTACCATTTCTGTCCTTTATTGTGCCCATCTTTGGATGAAATGTTCCCTTGGTATCTCTAATTTTCTTGAAGAGATCTCTAGTCTTTCCCATTCTATTGTTTTCCTCTATTTCTTTGCGTATTCACATCCCACTGTGTAATTCCTGAACATTATCATTAAACTATCATATGTTATGATGTATATATATACACATATATATATGTTATGATATAACATATGATAGCATAATAAATATGCTATCATACTTACTAGCAGTCACTTATCATCTCCCTCTCCTCCCAGCCCCTGGCAACCACTAATATACTTTCTGTCTCCATGCATTTGCCTATTGTGCACATCTTATATAAATGGAATCATGTGATATGTGACCTTTTGTGTCTGGCTTCTTAAACTAAGCATGATATTTTCAAGGTTCATTCATTTATGGCATATATCAGTTCTTCATTTCTCTCTCATGGCTGAATATTATTCTATTGTATGAATATGCCATATTTTTTATATCTATACATCAGGTGATGTAAATTCTTTCTGCTTTTTTTGGCTACTTTGAATAATTATAATGTGAACAACAAGCTTTTGTGTGCACATATGTTAATTTCTTGAGTATAAACCCAGGAGCAGAATTGCTGAGTCACGTGATACTTTTCTGTTTATCTTTTTGAGAAACTGACAGAATATTTTCCAAAATGGCTGCACTATCTTACATTCCTACCAGCAATGTATGGAGGGTTTGTTCACATTCTCTTTAAGTCTTGATTATAGCCATCCTAGTAGGTACAAAGTGGTACCTACTTTGTGGAGGTACCATCCAAAGTGGTACCTCGTTGTGGTTTTGATTTATGTTTCCCTGGTGGCTAATTATGTTGAACATCCTTTTATGTGCTTAAGTACCATTGTTTATCTTTTCTGAAGAATTATGTATTCAAGTCCTTTGCCCATATATTCATTGAATTTTTCGTCTTTTTATGGTTAAGCTATAAGATTTCTTTGTATATTCTAGATATAAGTCATTTATTAGCTAGATGATTTGCAAATGATTTGCAAATACTTTCTCCCATTCTATGCATTGTCTTTTTACTTTCTTGGTATTGGTCCTGTGAAGCACAACATTTAAAAATTTTGATGAAGTCCAACTTATCAATGTCTTCTTTGGCTACTTGTCCGTCTGGTGCTGATTCTAAGAAAGTATTGATTATTCCAGGGTCCCAAAGCTCTACCTCTGTATTTTCTTCTAAGAGTTTTGTAGTTTTAGTTCTTAGATTCAGGCCCTTGATTCATTTTGAGCTAATTTTGTATAATGATGTAGGGCCTAGTTTCATTCTTCATGTGCAAATATCCAGTTGTCCCAGCATCACTTGTTGAAAATATTATTCTTTCCCTAATGACATATTTTAGTTGATTGATGGTAACTCTCAGGAGTTATTCCTAATGTCAATAATAATAATATCTAGAATTATTTTTTTGCTGGTTCCTAGTGTCCATGAGGAATTTTTGTCTCCTCCAATTTGAGTACATTTCTTTCAGAGCTCATTCCAGGATCTCAGACTTGTATTCTTTTTTTCCCATGTCTACCTTTTAATTTTTATTTTATTATTTACTGGGGTATAGTTGCTTTACAATTTTGTGTTAGTTTTTGCTGTACAGTGAAGTCAATCAGTTATACACATAAGTATATCCAATCTATTTTAGATTTTTTTCCCATTTAGATCACCACAGATCATTGATTAGAGTTTCCCATGCTATACAGCATGTTCTCTATTAGTTATCTATTTTATTCATCAGAGTGTATATATGTCAGACTTGTATTCTTGATTAACACACTGCTGAACCCACTAAGGGAAGTGGCTGAGGAAAGACAATGATGTAAGTTCCAGGCCGAGTCTGAAAGCCCAAGAGCCAGGAGTTCTGATGTCGTGGGCAGGAGAAGAAGGATATCCAACTCACAGGCAGAGATAGCAACTTCACCCTTCCTCCACTTTTTTGTTTTATTTGGGTCCTCGACAGATTGGATAGTGTCCACCACTCTGAGGAGGGCCATCTGCTTTACTCAGTTTATCAATTCATACGCTCACCTCTTCTGGAAACACCCTCAGAGACACTCACAGAAGCAGTGTTTTACCAGCTATCTGGGTATTCTTTAGCCCAGTCATGTTGATGCATAAGATTAACCACCACAAGGATTAAATGAGTTTTAATAGATACCTATAGAACTATACATTAGGGGAATAACTGAAATGCTTTACAGATATAAAGAAGGCAAACGTCGATGCTTTGGCAAGAGTTGGACTAGGCTGTCTGAAAACAAGCTTTGCACTTTAATTAGCTGGGTGACCTTGTCCAATCACTTAAAATTTCAATTTCCTGTTCTATTGAATGCAAGTAATAATGCCAAGTGTAACGACCTTTCTGCATTATCGTGAAACTGAAACAATGTAGTTGGTGTAAAAGTGCTTTGGAGAACTTATTATTCTGTGCATTGCTTTCATTCTAAAAACTGACCTTGAATTGTTTATTGTACTAAGTTATCCCCGTGTTTAGAGCCAGCCCCAGATAATGTTTACCATAATAAAACACGAGATTTCTTACCACTTAGCTGGGTAAGGGCCAAGCCCTGGTACTTACCTTAGAGAAAGTAGTTACACAGCATTTATTAACAACCAAGCCCTCAGGGATCTCTCAAATACTTTTGGTGCTGGGGTAAAATGTAACTGAGTAATATCAACCACAGTCTTTTACTGATGTCTTAGAATACAGAGGAAGTATGTTTTTTAAAAAAAGTCTCAGATGACCTTATTTATATTGTGGTGGGGCTGGAAGACCTAAGCCTTCATACCTTCGCCGACATACTTCCTATCCACCCCAGACAGTTATGGAGAGGAAGATGGTTTGCCTAAGGAAACCATACTAAGGGGAGGGGGCAGTGAACCCAAGCAAGGAACCATGGTAATTCAGAGCACTAACTCCAGTGTTGAGAAAGATACGTTTGCAAATTATGAAGCATTTTGGTACGGTTCTTTGTAACCCTATGGAGTGGTTTAGATTTAACTGCCTCTGATGATGAACGTTAAGCTTAGGGAGATACAGGTAGATTCAACAGTTATTGACAGGACAAGATAGACGATCTTTAACTGTCACCTATCATATCATAGAGACACCAGAGGGCTGGACACCCAGAGTACCAACATCCCGCTCCCCAACAGCCCGCCTCCTCGACTTCTGAGTGTTATGCCAGACCGTGTAACTCAGAATTTGAGATATTTTCTCTAGTGGCAACCCACTCCAATATTCTTGCCTGGAAATTTCCATGGACAGGGGAGCCTGGCAGGCTACAGTCTGTGGGGTCGCCAAGAGTCGGACATGATTGAGCATGAACACACTCCCTAGTGGAAAGGCTGGGGAAGAGGTATGACCCTGGGTCAAGAACAGTCCCTGTAAGGAAAGGTGGAGTGTTCTACAGATTGGTAGAGAAGACAGCTGTTTTCTCATATGAGAATATGAGGGTCCAGAAACAATGATAGGATCTGGGGGGTTTCCAGGAAGGAAATTCCCTTTATGAAGGGTTTAACCTTAGATGCTTTTCCTTTTAACCACAGACAGCTGTAGTTAGTATTTAGTTTTATACTATTTCCCTCACACTCTGTAATTCCCTTTGGCTTCTGCCAGCTCTTCAGTAAAGTTTGATATACAGCTTCTTATCATCTGTGCCTCAATTTCCTTATCTGTAAATGGAGATAATATCTACCTCTTAGGTGAGGATTAAATCAATTAATACATGTTAATTAACATGCTAATTAACAAGTTAAATTAGGATACCAAGCAGCATTTGGCTCATAGAAATGCTTGGTATAGGTACACTGTTGTGACTGTTATTACCATACCTTCTCCTCTTCCTCTTCTCGGAGGCCTTTCAGATATCCAAAGAGGCCAGAGCAACTTCCATTTTTTGAGGCTGCTATTGTATTAAAACACAAGGAAATTACAAAATATGATTGCAAAATATTGGTATGCTTTAAACATTTACATATCACAAATTAGTGCTTTGCAACACACACATGCAAAATACAAGCAATGAAATTGCGCTCTTAACAGGGTAATTACCTGGTATACAAATTGCACACTATGGATGTTGTAGCTCAGGAATTGGATACAAGCCTAAAGCTGAAAGGCAAGGCAAACATCGGTATCTCCCAGTCCTGTCAGCCTTTTTCTATATATGTAACCCCACTTAGAAAAGTCTGTAAAGGAAAACGTTAGTCCTTTCACAAGTGAGATGTCAGACCAAAAGGCCTCTATGTACCCCTGTACTCCTAATCCTTTGTGTTCGGTTCGAGGCAGATTCATAAAGGGAAAGTAAAGGCTCTCTTTCCCCAGACCCCTCCCATCACCTTTGCAGATAAAGAAGTGGCCAGAGAACAAGCAGCTTGAAGGAGCAGTCAAGCACATGATTCTGGAAGGGACAAATCGTTAGTGTCCACCTCCACCTGAACTCTTTCCCTAACCTTCATGAGGGAGATAAAAATCTAGGGTGAGAGAGAAACTGACATTCTAGTAGTTTGAGTAATGCCTGGTTGTGTAGACTCACGAGAGAGCCAGGCTTCAGCTTCAAGGGCTGATCCTTTCATTGTTACCTGTCTTGGAGATCTTTTAAAAATGGAGTCTACTTCCCTGTGTTATTAAAAAGAGTGTGGTGAAATTAAAAACAGAACCAAAGCAAGTGAAAAAGATGGATGTCATTTTATTTGAGATAACGTGCATATGAATCATGTCTGAAGAGTTTTATTTTGGCAGAAAGGAATACCAAGAAACTTATAGCATAAGATAAAGAATGCACATATATTTTTCAAACTATCTCAGTTTTCTTTATACTTTTCAAATTGGTGTTATAGCTCTATGTATATTACTATGAAGGTAAAAAAAAAAGGCTTGGTATTCATTACTGTAAAAATGAGCCAGGAGGAACTTCCCTGTTGATCCAGTGGCTAACAATCCTTGCTCCCAATGCAGAGGGCTTGGGTTTGACCCCTGATCAGGGAACTAGATCCCACATACCGCCGTTAAGAGTTTGCATGCCGCAGCTAAAGATCCTGCATGCTGCAACTAAGAGCCGGCACAGCCTAATAAATAAATACATAAATTAAAAAAATGAACCTGCAGAAGAAATATGACTATAAAAATTTCTTTTGTATGAGGACCATTTAGTGCGCTTAAAAAAAAGAGAGAGTACAAGTAGAGGACAAAGCAAGAGAAGCTCTTAAAACACATTTCCATAAGAACAAAGAAAGAAAACAAAGTTTTATTTCCAGATAATAGAAGACCACTCCCTCTTGGCTCAAGTTTTGGCCATTATCTCATTCTCTTTTGAACCCCAGAGGCAGAGTGGTGTAAAGGAAAGGGGATATACAGAGTAGATATAAGTCCTGGGTGCTGGTTTGTCTCAGGTCCTTACCAGCTTATGATTTCAGGCATCTCTGAATCTTGGATTCCCTATTTGTAAGATGACCCAATATGTCCCCTGCTCCAGGAATATTACAAAGATGAAAAGCAGTAGAAATTTGTGACTATGCATGCAGATGGATGATGTTGCCTAGTCCTTGTCCTGAAATCTTTCTATTACTTAGCAAAGGGCAGTTGCTGTTATGTGTTAGTCGCATTTTATTTCCAATTGCTTTCCTTAGTGTGGTGATCTTCCCTGTTTCCATCTCAGTTATTAGGCTCTTGCCCAGTGGGGTACGTGGTATGTCCACCCATTCATTCATTCATTTACAGTTTGCTTTATACGCCTTTAATTATGGAACACTTAAAACATACCCAGAAGTAGAGAGCATGGTATTTATTCATCACCCAGTTATGAGCATTAACTCATTGCTGCTCTGTGTACTTCCTTCCCCACTGAATTATTTTAAAATGGATCCCTGACATCATATCCCAGGTGGTAAAGTGGTAAAGAATCTGCCTGCCAATGCAGGAGACATAAAAGAAGTGTGTTTGATTCCTGGGTTGGGAAGGTCCCTTGGAGTAGGAAATGGCAACCCACTGTGGCATTCATGCCTGGAAAATCCCATAGACAGAGGAGCCTGGTGAGCTACAGTCCATGGGGTCGCAAAGAGTAGGACAGGACTGAGCATATACTTACTTGACACCTTATTAAGTAAATAAATAAATTCAGTCCCTCAATGTGTCTGACTCTTTTTAACCCCACGGACTGCAGCATGCCAGGCTTCCCTGTCTATCACCAGCTCCCAGAGCTTGCTCAAACTCATGTCCTTTGAGTCAGTGATGGCATCCAGCCATCTCATCCTCTGTTGTCCCCTTCTCCTCCTGCCTTCAATCTTTCCCAGGATCAGGGTCTTTTCCAATGAGTCAGTTCTTCTCATTAGGTGGCCAAAGTATTGGAGCTTCAGCTTCAGCATCAGTCCTTCCAATGAATATTCAGGATTAATTTCTTTAGGATTGACTGAATCTACTGACATGAATCTCATGAATCTAACGTCATGACACATGAATTGTTTTAAAAACATAATTACAGTAATTATCACAGCTAAAAACAATTCCTTAATAATGTAAAAAATCTCAGAATTGGTTAATATTCAAATTTCCCAAGAACAAAGAGGTCCTTTAAAAAACTGCTTGGTTTAATTGAGATCCATAGGAGGCACATTGATAGCATTTGATTCATGTATTTCTTAGGTCTCTGACACTCTATGGGTACCTTTCTTCCTCTTTTCTTTTGTCTTTGCAATTTATTTGTTGCAGAAGTAAGTCAGTTGGAGTTTTCCAAATTCTGAATGTTGCAGATTGTGTGTGTGTGTGTTGTGTCACTCAGTTGTGTCCAACTCTTTGCGACACCGTGGACTGTAGCCTGCCAGGCTCCTCTGTCTATGGAATTCTCTAGGCAAGAATACTGGAGTGGGTTGCCATTTCCTTCTCCAGGGGTTCTTCCTGACCCAGGGATCAAACCCAGGTCTCCTGCATTGAAGGCAAATGCTTTACCGTGAGCAACTAGGGAAACCCCTTTCCATTATATTGTTTAACATGTTTCTCTTCTCCCTATATTCACTGTAAACTGGTATATTTCCTGTAAAGTAGAGATTTGATCTAATTCAGATTTTAGTTTTTGGCAAGAATATGTTGTGGATATTGTTAGGGGCTGAATTATGTCTCCCCCAAATTTGTATGTTGACATCATAATCCCCAGTACCTCAGAATGTGAACTGTTCTTGGAGATAGGATCCTTAAAGAGGTGATTTAGTTAAAATGAGGTCATTGAGTTGGGCTCTAATCCAATATGACTGGTGTCCTTAGAAGAAGAGGAAATTTGGAAAAAGACAGTTTCAGAGGGAAAACCATAAGAAAACCCAAGATGGACCATCTACAAGTACAAGTGAGAGGCCTTAGAAGAAATTAACCCTGCCGAGACCTTGATTTCACCCTTCTAGCCTCTAGAACTGTGTGAAAATGAATATCTTTTGATTCAACCACTCAGGTTATGTTTCTTTGTTTAGACAGCCCTAGAAAACTAACACACGTGGTGTTGGGAATTTCCATCATGAGGCACATAGTGAGAGGTTGTCTTTCTCTGTGGTGATATAAGCTGACATTGATGATTATTAACTAGTATTATTTCATTCAGAGTTTGCAAAAATGGTCACATTCTGATTTGATCATTACTTCATGCAACTGGAATTTTTTCTAAAGAGAAATGTTTCCTTCATCAGTTGTTTGGAAACCCTAACAACAAAAATCTGTGCTTGATTTTCTTCATGTTTACCAGTATTTAGAATACTGAGTTGGTTCCCTGGCATCTTTCAAAAATGCTTTTTAAAAAAATATGAACTCATGAAGTTTAATACTTTTGACTTGTTTGAATTAATTACAGCTGTTATTCTTTTTAATGTTCAAATTATTTCAACTTTGTCCAAGAGGAGCTTTTTCACTATGGTTCCTGAGTCCTTTTGATGCAACACCAGACTTCTTTAATTGCTTCCTTGCTTTTTATTGTGACAAGATACCCAAGCTTGTCTTTTACATTTTCTGCTCCAACCTCAAGTCGAACATTTCTCCAGGGAAATGGTATTTAGAGACCCATGATCTGAAGATTAGCAGTGCTCATTGTTACTGGAGTTGTTATTGTTTTTATGATATTTCAGTGGAGAGATCTTGGCCATCCTTTTTTTTTTTTTTTAAGAAGAAAAGACATCATGAGTTCATAATAATACAAAATTTATTATTAGAGTATTACATAATTTCTTTGATTTTCATAGTATTTGTATTTATTTTTTTCTAATCTGAAAATATTGGTGCCTAACAATATTAACAATTATTTATTTATTTGCTTTATTCTACCATGAGCAAATAATTTCAGAATAATAATAGCAATATGATTACTAAACATAGTTGAAGGTAGTTTTGCAGTTCTTTTTCTCCACTGGGGATATACAGCCAAATTACTATGTTTTAAAATCATGTGAAATAATTCCTTTTCAATATACTGTTAATTTTTGTCTTTGTTTTTATTTCTCAGGGAGTGCTTTTATTTTTGTTAGTTAATCATCTAAACATTTAAATGGTTAGAAGTCTAATCTATGAAACAAATTATATTGAGTCTAGTTTTTCATCTTATTCCATCTGTCCTTTTCCCTCTCTCTCCCATAGATAACATTCTGTTTTAAATATGTGTAATCTCTTATATGGGCTTCCCAGGTGGCTCAGTGATAAAGAATCCTCCTGCCAATGCAGGAGACACAGGTTCGACCCCCAAATTGGCAAGATCCCCTGGAGAAGGAAATGACAACCCATTTCAGTAATCTTGCCTGGAAAAACCCCATGGACAGAGGAGCCTGTCTGGCTACAGTTCATAGGGTCGCAAAGAGTCAGACATGACTTAGTGACTGAACAACAACAATCTCATATATATATGTGTGTGTGTATTAATATATATGTATATATGTACCATAAGTATCATGTATACGTAAACATATATGTATTTAAACAGGAGTTTACTGAAATAACTTCTCTGCCTTGTTTTCTCACTCATTCTTAGAAATCACTTCATAGCATTTTCACAGCTTAGAGAACTCCATTGTGAGCATGTACTGTTATTTATGCAGCCAGCTTCCTATTTCTGTGCCTACTTCCCAACTCTGGATATCAGGATGTCTAGAAACCAGATTGAGGACACAAGAGGAAAAATTTTTATTCCAAGTAATGCAATTTGCATTTGACATGGTATGCACAGAACTTCTCATATTTTTAAAGTGTAGTTTTGGGATTGATACTTGGAAGTGGAATTTCTGGGTCAAAGAGAAAATGAGAGTTTTGTAGATATTGCCAGTTAAGCTCCGTAGAGGTTGTACCGTTTTGCCTTCCCACCATGAAGGAGTGAAAGGATTTGTTTCCCCAAAGCAACATCACAGAATATGCTGTCAGTCTTTTGGACCTTTTGCCATCTGATAGGTAAGAAGTGGTACCTCAGCATGGTTTTCGTTTTCCCTCTCTGAAAGAGATGGAATATCTTTTCATGTGTTTGAGTCGTTTGCATTTTCTTTTTTTTATGAAAGACTTCTTTCTGACTCCTCCCTTTCCATGAGCTCCCTATACTTCCCAGGTCCATGTTCCCCTGTTCTGTCCTCAGGCCCTCAGGTATAACTCAGCCATGGACTTCCTGCAACCATGCCTGCATCAGTGTTGGGAGGACAGCGAGATAGAAGGAGACAATAGGTGTTCTCCCCGTCTCCCTAGGACCAAATTTCCTCCGATGAGAGAGAAAGCTTCCCTTCCTCAGAATGTAGGCATCTGTAGGCCCTGCCTGTTGTTACTATTGCTATCAGTATTAACAATTATTGTGGAATTAATTGTCTGAGGACTGGTTCATGAGAAAACAAACCCAAAGAAATTTTCCTTTCTCCCTTAGCATAACCGTAGAGCTAGAAGGCTTCTCCTCAGCCTCTATTTCTGTGCCTACTGCCCACCTCTGGATATCAGGATGTCTAGAAACCAGACTGAGGCCACAAGAGGAAAAATTCACAGCTGGTTTGGTACTTCAAATTCTGGTCTTCTCCAATTTGCCTTCTATGGTTTAAGAAAACTTGAGGCTTTCTAGTCGCGTCTGTGGGAGAGAACATGCTTACATCATCTTATCTGGAGCTGGAATTCCGGCTTCAGGGATTTTGCACTTATTTTCTTCCCTGTTTGAAATGCTTTTCACCTAGATCTTTGATTGACCAACTCCTACTCATATTTCAAGTTTTAACTCAAATGTCATCTGGGTCAGTTAAGCCTTTTCTGACTCCTCTCTAGAAAGTAGCTTCTTCTAATCCTAGACACCCTTTGCCACATTATTATATTGTCTTCATAGCATTTATTACCATCTGAACTTATCTTCTTCACTTACTCCTCATCTGTATCCCCACAAATCTATGAAGACAAGGACCACAACTTGCTAATTACTTTCTCACTTTCATCTAGAAAGTACTCAGTAAATTGGTGTTGAATAAAAGAATACAAAGGAATTAAGCAGTATTGGGGTAAAGTAAAATTTGTTAGGCGATGGTCTGAGGAAGTGTAATATCATAGCATTGAGGCCACAAGCGTGGGGCAGTGGCCATGTGGTGTGGGAGTGGAAATCAAAGCTATGCCCCTCATCCTTGCTATGCCCCTAATTTGTTCTGTGATTCTGGAAGACACTTCATCTCTTTAGGCTTTCATTTTCTCATATGAGAAATGCTAGATTGAGAGTTGTTGAACACGAAAGTTCTTCCAACTTCAGCGACTTAGGATTCTCAAACATTCGTGTCAACAGCATGACTTTTAAAATTTACTTACGTGATCTGAAAGGATCAGTTATACCAGAAGAACCTGTCTCTCCGCTGTATGAAATTTTCCTTTGGCAAGAAAGTGCACAAGATAATGACAGGAAAAGAGGTTTTGGTAGGTTCTGACACTGAAATGACCTGCTCGGTCTTGGGAGTATATATTTATTTCAATCTTTTTTTTTCTCCTTCTTCTTCAGTTACAGATATCACAACCACTCCAAATATAAGGCTCCACTTCCATACTACAGTGTCATTTTAACTTTAGGAACTGTTGGGTGTTTCCTTTTCCAGATTCCCCCCCCCACCCCCACAACACACAGAAGAAGAGGGAGTTTCCTGAAACACTTGGCACTACCAGCCTGCCTCCTCCCCGCACGTTTTCCCCAGCACTGATTCTCTAGTTAAATCTGGATCAGTAGAGTCATACCTTCCCTTCCCACTGTAATAGGTGTGGACACAGAGGTCCTATTATTATTATTATTAGCTTGCAGCAAACATCCTGGGCCCCTCCAGTTTGACTTAAATAAATTGGTTTCCCTCAAGTTCCTTGGGAGTTTGGATTTGGGAGATTTCAGGCCAAATCCAAATAAACACACCAAAGCCCTAGAAGGCTGCACCACATGTGGTGATGTGTAAATGAATCACTTTGCTATTTATATTAGTCTCTAGTGTTGATGGATGAATCATGGTCAAATTATTTGCCTCAATGGGATGAATAGCCTTTTTCAGAGAGGTCTGGAAAAGGGACCTGTTTTCTCCTTTTCTCTCGTCTCTCTCATATTTTCCTCTATTACTTGGTGTTAGATGGGTGTGTGCGTGCATGCTCAGTTGATAAGTTGTGTCCTACTCTTTGTGACCCCATGGACTTTAGCCCACCAGGCTCCTCTGTCCATGGGATTCTCCAGGCAAGAATACTGGAGTGGGTTGCCATGCCCTTCTCCAGGGGATCTTCTTGACTCAGGGATCAAACTGGCCTCTCCTGCATTGGAGGCTCATTCACAAACCATTTGCTGTGTTCTAGACTTTGTCTAGCCTTTGGGATAAATTTAGATGCAAAGAGAGTTTTTATTTTCCTTCATAAATATTTTGACCTTTTATTGCTATTCAGTTCTTCCTTTACTGCATCTCTGAATCTCTGATGATAGTGCCTGTGGTTTCCTTAATATAAAGCTAATAAAATTGTCAGAGTATTTTTAAATGACTTGTATAATTATTAGATAGTCTTGTTGCTGGACTGGAGGGCACAATTAGATTTTGCTGTCATAAAGTATTAAAGCAAGAAAGTTTATTGACTGTATGTACAGTTTGGAGAGAGTTATTTTTCTTTATTTATGTGGGACCATGTTAAAGAGTGATTAAGAGATTTAAAACTGAAGTGTGTTATCATCATGCCTTAAGTTCAGAGATGTTCATTACCAAGTTATCATACAAAACATTGAATATAATCTGATTGTTCAACATGAAAACTGATTAAATTACAAGAGAATTCAGTATAGCCATTACAATTATTTTAGAGTTGAAGTAATATTGGAATGTGTATATGATACATTATTAAATAAAATAATTAGGCTATAGCAGCATATGACCCAATTTTATTTTTTAAATTGTAAAAAATGTATTTGTAAAAAATATAAAGATAAGTTAAAAATGTAAAAGCTATTAAAATTATTTACATGTAAATAAATAAATTGTAAGTAAATATGTTTGCCAATATATTATACACACATGTAAATGCACAGATGTGAATGCATATATATATATGTATATATATATATACATTTTACCAACCTGAAGGAAAATTCTAAATTCTTCATAAATATTAATAATCAGTGATTATCTCTAAATTATGGGTGATTTATAGTATAATAGGGTTAATCTCATAGATTTTGGAGCTAGGCTGCATGGATACAAATCTTGGCTCTACCAGCCATGTAACCTTTATTTGCAAGTTACATAACCTCTACATGCCTCAGTTTTCCCTCTGAAAAATGGAAGTGATAAAAACTATACCTACTTATGGGATTGTTTTGAGTAATAAGTCACTTAAGATAGAAAAAGTGTTTAGAATAGTGCTTGGTATGTAGTAGCACTATGTAAGTGTGATTACAATTCTCAGTATTATACATATTACTAGAAATGATCATGTACTCTTCTCTACTTAGAAAATAATTCAGTAAATATTATTTTTAACCAAAAGCATATTGCGTTATTGATGCAATCTTTCCAGCAATGTACCCACTTTGTATCATAAATATATCAAATTAGAAGGAAATAACAATGGAAATAATATTCATTAGGTGTCTTGAATAAATTATTTAAAAGATATCAATACATTCACCCTGTCCCTTTTGTTTCAAACATAAGCAAATGATGAAGAGTTTCTCCTTCAGCAATGATGTCTAACTTTGGCACACATCAGAATTTCTTGGAGGTCTTGTTAAAACCTAGATTACAGGGACTCAACTCCAGAGATTCTGATTCAGCAAATCTGGGATGAAGCCTGAGCATTTCTAACAAATTTATTTTGTGTTAGAGAATAGCTGATTAACAATGTTGTTATAGTTTCAGATGGATAGCAAAGGGACTCAGCCATACATAAACATGTATCCATTGTCTCCCAAACTCCCCTCCCATCCAGGCTGCCACATGACATTGAGCAGAGTTCCCTGTGCTATACAGTAGGTCCTTGGTTATCCATTTTAAATATAGGTGTGTGTACATGTTGACACCAAGCTTCCTAACTCTCCCTTCCTCCCATTCTTCCCCCTGGCAGCCATAGTTCATTTCCTAAGTCTGTGATTCTGACGAGTTTCCACTGGATGCTGATGCTGCTGGTTCTCAGGCCATATGTTGAGAACCGCTGACCTTGACTACCCAATACCATGATCAGATGGAAGGATCTCTTTTCAGTCACTCTCAGCTGTATGATGTTCCTCCTTTCTTTTCTCCCTTTCTTCCACAAACTCATGGAACATCTACCATGGGCCAGATACTGTGTTAGGTGCTGGGAATAAAAAAATGTCTTGCTTCCAGTGACTATATAGTTTAGGGGTAAACTTAAATAAGTTTTTTAACCTGTTCTCTGATATCTCAACCAGAGAATGAAGAGTTTAATCATTAATTCATTTAAATAACATTATTGGATATTTACTATGTCCCAGGCTCTGTGAAAAGCAAAACAAAAACATTTAATTGTCTAATGTTTTCAGGATTCATAAATATTCTCTTAATTGTTCCTCACACAAACCATTCATGGTATTAATAGATAAGATATGATTCACCCTGTTCCATAGATGAACCAACAGAAGCTCAGGTAGTGCCTGAGCTGCAAAGTAGCTACAAGGGATTTGAACTCAGTTCCTTACTTCCCATTCCAGACAGTCTTTCACCTATATGCCATCCTGAATTCTCTCCAAGGTCTCCTTGTGCTCTTTTAAGTGACTGTGATAAATACTGGTTAGATTAAATGGTGAGAATTTTTAACTTATTGTTTCAAAGCTGTGGGTAATACTTTTAAATAAGCATTAGAAACTCACTTAATGTTGTTGGAAGTGGAGGTCAGCAAATATTTATTGTGTATCTAATATACAATAGGGAATTTATGAAGTGTTGGAGATTATATATAAAATACAAATGTATCATAAAATATAAATTTAATGTATATAACAGGACATATGTATATATGTATATATTTATATGTCTATATGCAAAGTTGGAAAACTCAGCAGTGGCCACAGGACTGGAAAACGTCAGTTTTCATTCCAATCCCTAAGAAAGGCAATGCCAAAGAATGCTCAAACTACTGCACAATTGCACTCATCTCACATGCTAGTAATGCTCAAAATTCTCCAAGCCAGGCTTCAGCAATATGTGAACCGAGAACTTCCAGATGTTCAAGCTGGTTTTAGAAAAGTCCGAGGAACCAGAGATCAAATTGCCAATATCTGCTGGATCATCGAAAAAGCAAGAGAGTTCCAGAAAAACATCTATTTCTGCTTTATTGACTATGCGAAAGCCTTCAACTGTATGGATGACAATAAACTGTGGAAAATTCTGAAAGAGATGGGAATACCAGACCACCTGACCTGCCTCTTGAGAAACCTGTATGCAGGTCAGGAAGCAACAGTTAGAACTGAACATGGAACAACAGACTGGCTCCAAATAGGAAAAGGAGTACGTCAAGGCTGTATATTGTCACCCTGCTTATTTAACTTATATGCAGAGTACATCATGAGAAACGCTGGGCTGGAAGAAGCACAAAGCTGGAATCAAGATTGCCGGGAGAAATATCAATAACCTCAGATATGCAGATGACACCACCCTTATGGTAGAGAGTGAAGAGGAACTAAAAAGCCTCTTGATGAAAGTCAAAGAGGAGAGTGAAAAAGTTGGCTTAAAGCTTAACATTCAAAAAACTAAGATCATGGCATCTGGTCCCATCACCTCATGGGAAATAGATGGGGAAACAGTGGAAACAGTGTCAGACTTCATTTTTTTGGGCTCCAAAATCACTGTGGATGGTGACTGCAACCATGAAATTAAAAGACACTTACTCCTTGGAAGGAAAGTTATGACCAACCTAGATAGCATGTTAAAAAGCAGAGACATTACTTTGCAAACAAAAGGTCCATCTGGTCAAGGCTATGGTTTTTCCAGTGGTCATGTATGGATGTGAGAGTTGGACTGTGAAGAAAGCTGAGCGCCGAAAAATTGATGCTTTTGAACTATGGTGTTGGAGAAGACTCTTGAGAGTCCCTTGGACTGCAAGGAGATCCAACCAGTCCATCCTAAAGGAGATCAGTCCTGGGTGTTCACTGGAAGGACTGATGTTGAAGCTGAAACTCCAATACTTTGGCCATCTGATGCAAAGAACTTACTCATTGGAAAAGACCCTGATGCTGGGCGGGATTGGGGGCAGGAGGAAAAGGGGGTGACAGAGGATGAGATGGCTGGATGGCATCACCTACTCGATGGGCATGAGTTTGAGTAAACTCCAGGAGTTTGTGATGGACAGGGAGGCCTGGCGTGCTGCGATTCACGGGGTCGCAAAGAGTCGGACACGACTGAGCGACTGAACTGAACTGAACTGATATGCACATAAATACTATTTGACTGATTGATATACAGATATGCCTTAGTATTTTGACATAACTCCCTTTGTCTTTCATCTGTGCTTTGATTAACAGTGGACTCAAGGGTCTTGTACATATTATATATATATACATATATATAAAATAAATGTATATTATATAAATGTATATTTCTCTATGTTATATAAAATCTACATATATATCACATACTCTTGTCTCTGAAGTTGCTCAAAATCTAGTAGGACAGATGAATGAGTAGGAAATGTAATCCTATACTTCAGTGTAAGTACAAAGAAGAATGCCTAGCGTGAAAAGGGACAGCAGAGTGAGGAGACAAACCCAACCTGGTGAAAGGATTGGGGAAAGTTCTGGGGAGATTGTGTCTCAGCTGATTTGTCTGAGATGAGTGAGCAAAAGTAGTGGGGAGCAGGTGATCCTAGCAGAGACCCCATAGGAAGGAACTAAGGCTCCAAGGTGTAAAACAACAGGTTGGGTTCAGGGAGTTTCATATTCTTTGATGGACCTGAAATTATCCTTGTGGCTGTACAAGGTCAGAGGGGTTGGTGGGGGTTTGGTGAGTCACACTTGGGCTTATCCTGTATGTGGTAGAAGATGATGTATCATAGAGGTTGAAAACTTGGGCTTTCAAGTCAGACAAGGTATCCTTGACCCTACTAGCGTAGTAGCTAGTGATCATGGGCGATTTAGTCTTTCTGTGCTCTGATTTTCACAACTGGAAAATGGGAATAATAACATTTACTTCTATGGTTTGCTCTGAGGACAAAATTAGATAATGCAAGTATAGGTTTTAACATAGGGCTTATCACAAAATAATCTCTCAATAAAGGGTAATATATGATAATGATGATTATTAGAAGGGATCATTATACAAGAGTAGGTAGTTGTGCATCATATTGTAATTATATTGAAATGTAAATAATTATTGATGACTCCCTGAGAATTGACAGTCTTAGAGACCATAGTAGCTTGGACAAAGAAAGCATGGACAAGTTGTCAAGCAACTTTACACATCAAGAAAGTATCGAGAAAAGTTTACTGTTATTTACCAACAGTGAAAATACAGAGAAATGACCATGTTTCAGCATCAGACAGGCTGCCATTTATAACTATTTAGTTTATGCTTTGTTTTATTTATTGTGGTAGACTCAGAGCCAAAGAATGAGGAGGTAGTTTTTCCATTCACATCTGAGGAAGGGCAGGCAGCCTTGAGTTTCAGGTTCCTGCTCCACAGGTGCATTGACACCCTTGTTTATTTTCCAGATGCGAGGGCTGTGCTGAAGTTCTGACCTGGAGACGAGGGCAGGATAGGGATTGTAGACTTCTATGCAGGGCTGCCTCTTGTACAAAACCCTTTAAAAATCTCAGGCCCTTGGCCACCAGGTGGTTGTGTGAAAGCTTCGCTCTTGGGAAGGGTGTCTCAGCCTTTGTGGTCTAGGGACATAGGGAGAGGAAGCAGCTTTTCATCATGGCACACAAAAGGCATAGTGGTGTTGAGAGTGACCAGAAGGGACTGGCCAGGGCTTTTACCTACATCCCACCCCGGAACGCACCCCACCCATGCTCTGATGCAAACCAAAGCAGAGGAGAGAAGCCACAAAAATGAGTGATGATGGGTGTCATCTTCTCACTGACCTTGTTGCCTGGGACATGAAGGTGGATTTTGTGTGGTTTATAAACCTAAAAATATGTGACATTGCTCATATCTGGAGTATCAAGTCACAATTTCTACTCATTAAAATAACTTTCATACAGATTTCAATTCATAGCAAGTATTGGCAAGTGTCAACTCATATGCCAAAGAAAACTGGCATAGGAGTCACCTTCCCCACCCTACCGTCCCAGCTAAAGCACCTGGTTATGGGGATTATTCTTACTTCCTTCTTTACTCTCTGTCCCGAGTGCCCACGGCACCCTGAATAGGAGGCACAGTCTCTGAGAATGGAAGTGCGTACATTGAAGTCTTGAATGGGTGCTTCTGAAAGGCTGCAGACCCTGGCTGATTGTATTTCCTGCTGGCAGTTAGGATGTTTATGACTATCCAGATTTTGGGCTGTTATCAGCTCTGCTGCTGCTGCCCTCACAACTGTCTTGGCAAGAGTGTCACACAACCCTCACGTCTGCCACCACCCACCTCCCATACCCCTTTCTCCTTGTAAATCTCAAAGAACTCCCAAGGAAGGAATCAGTTACCACCGGTTGCACTGCCCCCCACCAGTTTGACTGGTTTTTCCTGCTGCAGCAGCGCAGTCTCTGAGGCCTTGGTGACCCATGGAGACCTATGTGGTTAGCAGCCATAGGACAGAAATACTCAGGTTTGGCAGGCAAACACTAAAATTGGTCTTTTCAAGTGATTCTGAAAACCTGAAGAGCGACTTTGTTGTAAAACCTGTGATTTTCCTTTTTCCTTTCCAATGAGTTGGATTTTTGAACTATACTTAGTATTCAGAACTCAAAGTCCTCTCTGTGCCCATGGCTTGAGAACATATTACAAAGTGAGCCCTTTCTCTCAGTAAGAGGCAGAGGGTTTTTGAAGAGCCCTGCTGTTGTCCTTCAGATGGTAATCGTATCTGACATACTTCAACTGGCCATTCTCACACCAGGTTCTTAGTACATTTCTGAACAAGGAAAAGGGGAAAACCATTCTCCTACTCTTAAAGAGAAATGTGAAAAAATTACTGATTTAATTCAAGCCTTACCTTGATAGGAACCAATTACTACAGAAAATGAGGCAAGAAACTCACATCTACTGTTAACACCTACTGTGTGCTAGGGACTCAGGACATAGTCTCTTGTTTAGTTTCCCATAGGGACTCAGTATACGTTCTCTTGTTTAATCCTGCAGTTGGCTAACTTGGCAGGCTCCCTGGCTGACTCTCATGAATTGACGTGGCAGCAGCTCCAGGAGAACCACACCAGAAGCTGCAAGGTCAGTTGAGATGCCAGGGCCACTTATGCCATATTCTGTTGGTTCAAGTGAGTGATGAGGACAAATCAGATTCAAGAGGTGGGGAAACAGCTTCCATTTCCTGGTGGGAATTCCTGAAAAAGGATATGTGATATAAAGCGTGGGCAGACCGTCTTTGCAGATCAGCTATCCCACTGAACTTGAAAACAAAGAAATAATGACAGCTGGCTCATACCTGAAAAGGTGTACTATTAAATGAAAGAACAACCAAAAACTATTTTGAACCCCTTGCTAGAAAAGTGCAGTGTATGGTCAATTGTGGGCTTCCCGGGTGGTGCTAGTGGTAAAGAACCTGCCTGCCAATGCAGGAGACATAAGAGACACAGGTTCGATTCCTGGATCAGAAAGATCCCCTGCAGGAGGGAATGGCTACCCACTCCAGTATTCTTACTTGGAGAAATCCATGGACAGATGAGCCTGGCAGGCTATAGTCCATAGGGTCGCAAAGAGTTATACACGACTGTAGAGATTTAGCACTCATGCCTTGTCAGTTGTCTACAATAAATAAACAGAAGCCAGTTTCTGTTTGTCACCATGATCTACAAAACCAGTTAGGTGGACTTTATTAGATTTGGAGGGTATGCTTACAAAGATCAGACAAAATATGGGCAACATTGATTTGGCATGCATGGGATTGACTTGTGAAGAGTTGTGGTATTGAACTGAGGCCTGCAGACTGCTGATTGAGAGAGACTGGCCAAAGGACTGAGATGCTATGGGCAGAGAAAAACAGAATAGTTTCAAATATGAGTTAGTCCTAAATTGAAAGTCCAAAGGGTGAATGCTCCTAATGAGAGGTGTTGATTTGCAACTGAGCTGCTTCTCACATAAGCAACTTTGAGAAGCATGTTCCTGGGAAAGCAATAATCATGATTTCTTTATCTAACAATGGTTAATGATTTTCCAGGCCACACCAGGTGGATACGCATGTTATTGGGGTCTATTGTTATTTCTCTATCACTAAAGGCTTTCTAGCACTGACAGTTAGATGTGATAAGCAGGGCTGCAAATTTCAATGAGGTTTGCTTCTTACAATGGCCTTGGTGCCTGTTTCCTGGTAATGGGTTTAGAAAACAATCAAGGAAACACTAACTGGTAGGGGAGGGATGGAAAAATCTATGAACTTAAAATACTGTACTTAGGGGAAAAAAGACAGTGACATGAGATTGCAGTGTAGAAGGCCTGGCTTTAAGCTCCTCCACTCACCAGCTATAAAACATTAGATGTTTCCCTCTTTTTCACTCCTATGACAGGTAGCATCTGTCTGCCATAATCCATCTCTCCTGCCATAATCCAGGCCTTCAACTATCTTTTGGGTTAAAGTAATACCTTTCTAGTGTTCACATCTGAACATGCCACTCTTCCATGTTTCTCTGTTGCCTCTCTGAACACTTGAGTTTGGAAAATTCGGTTTTTTATTTCTTGGCCCTGTCTATCTTTACAGTTTACTTCTTGCCACTGGTCTCTCTCTGTGGCAGTTTGACTTTTTAAAAAACAGACTAAATCCTTCCCCCTGATATGCACGTGCTTTGCAAAAAGATTGTGTAGCTTCTTCCATCAAAAGGCAGAGTCTGTTTTCTCACCTCTTCACTCTGAGTTGTCCTTGTCACTTTGGCTTACTGAATGCACTGAAAGTGGCACTGGAATTTCTGAGCCTTGGCATCAGAAGCTTGGAGTGCTTTTGCTCTCCCTTTTGGAGCCCTGCCACTGCCATGTGGACAAGGCCAGGCTAGCCTGCAGGGGCATGAGAGACTATTTGGAGGACAGCCCAGCTATCACAGCCAGGGCTTTCCTAAGTCAGTCTACAGCTAGCTAATGCCCAGACCTGCGAGAGAAAGGCTACCTGCCCAGCTCTCTGCTGATATGTGAATGAGCCAGCCGAGATGAGAAGAACAGCTCAGCTGACCTACAGACTCATGAGCAATAATAATGATGCTATTATTTTAAGCCACCAAGTTTTGGGGTGGTTTGTTATAATCAGCAGTAGCTGATTGATACACCCTTAATTTTACCTCCTTGTATTGTGGAGTGCAGTCAGGCTAAATAGAATTCTTACTGTTTTCTATGGATTGCCATCCTGATTTTTACCTTTTGAGCTTTGCATAGGCTGGTTCCTCTGCCTGAAATGTTCTTATCCTTCAGCTTCACCCCTTGCTTGGCTAAAGTTTGTCCATTTTTATGGTTAGTGGAGATGCCTGTTCCTCTAGAAAATCTTGCCTAGCTCTCATCTAGAACAGGTTGGATGTAGCAAGTTGGATGTCACTGCCGAGTTCTCCCATAGCATCCCACCATTATCTCTTTCTTAGTACTTGTCACAATGCATTGTACCAACCATCCTCTCATCTGACTTCCACTTTCCTTTAAGTTTCTGGAGGCAGGCCTGTAACTTGTTTGAAGGAGTATTGTCTAAGCTTAGCATTTCTAGTGTATAGTAGGGACAAGAGAGAAATTTTTCAGAGAATGAAGTCATTTTACTTCCCTAAGTTTTCAGTTCCTTCATATATAAAACGTGAGATGTGGAAAAAAATCAAGTGATTCTTGATGAAAATAGATATTGTATTACAAGCTGCTTCTGATCCATTAGTCCTGAGTGTCTATATACTAGATTATTTATCTGTATCTATATATTTTATAATGAGAAGGATTATAGGGCTGTGACTGGAATTATAGGGAAAAATGTCATGATTAATTAGCTCTGTCTGTTATGGTCAGGAAATGGGAAGTGACAGCAAACTTGGCAAGGACGTGGCCATCTAGGGGAAGATGATTCCTATCAATACTTTGAATTTGAGTCTTGTTCAACACAGCCATGATCTGCATTATATATTGAGCTAATAGAGGGAAAACCAAATGGGAAACTGACTAGATGCTAAAATGAATGTTACTTGCTATGGTAGAGATTAGGTACTTTCCAAACCATTTTCTCTTCTGCCTGAGGACATACATTTCTCTAGTTTCTTGTATTAAATCTGGGCCATGTGACTAGTTCCCATGTCAGTCACCCCTGGGCTGAGCTGCTTAAACACAGGAAAGCTTTCTTTGGGCACTCTCCTTTTGCCTTCTTGATCAGCTCCAAAGAGAAATCACTGGAAGGATCCAAGTACCTGAGGGACTGCATTCCACACTGGACTGTGGTGGGAATGAGAAATAAACTTTTCTCTCTCAAATCACTGAGATTTGGGGTTGAAGGGGGAGAGTTTTTACCTTACTATATGTGCCTACATTATTTTCCTCTTTATTGTTAAGTGTTCAGGCATCCGGGAGTTAGATGCCAAATGGCATCTATGGAAGTCAAAGAAATCACATTTCATACTTCAGCTGCTTTAGGTCACCCAAAGTAATAACTTTATAAATTGAGATACTTTAGACATCTGTGTATTCTGATCTGCATTTATCATTGTTTTTTCTGCCCTTGATTCTTTCCCCATATAAAGCGAACCACCACAGGGACATGGTAAAAGCCCCTCATGGAGTGCCCTCCCCTGCCCCTTTCTTTTGCTATAAGTTACCCAACAGATCCTGCAGGTGAAAAAGGTTATTGTTCTTTAAACCCTAAAAGACAATGATTTCTACCCTCAAACTTCCTGCCTTCCATAATTTGATCGCAAAAAATTTTCAAGCTCCTGACAGAAACAGAAAATACAGATTTAAAAGATTCACACCTTTCTGTCTGCAGCAGCATGGGTTCATGAATATGCATAGTCAGCCAGCCAGCTGTTGCCTTCTGGTTCAGGGAGGCAAGACTCAGGCTGTAAGTCAGAAAATGGGAGAAATTGACCTTTCCTACATCTCTTCCTTACAATCTTGGGCCTCTTAGCTTTTGAGTTTCCGCATATCAAACCCGCATGCTTCCTCCAATAATTATGGTCCTCAGAGCTGCCTGTTCTTCAAACAGCAAAATGTTTTCTCCCTGTGATCCCAGTAGAACTTCCCCATCTGTGACCCAGCTCTCTGAGTCTTCTATCTTTTCGATGCGCAAATCTGATTAGTTTTTGTAGACTAGTGACTCATTGTGTACCTAGTAAGAGAAGTGTCTTTCCTTCATCACTCATGTATTAAAGGAACACTTCTATAGTAGTTCCTGGGTTAGTTGATGCTATCTAACTGTTTCACACTGGACCTTTTAGGTCAGTAAGGACAAATGGAAGGCTTTGAACTGACCAGGGGGAGGTCCTTGATCAAGCATAACCTCCTGACACTCCTCAACTCACCCTTTGAAGGTGGTGGAATGACCTGTCTGTGCCCAGGGCCAGCCCAGTGTGTAGGCTGTGATGCTGGAGGAGACTAGCGAGATGGAGACGGCAGGAGTTTTACTGTAACGGGCAGCAGGATTTTAATGTGTGCCAGGGTGCTTGTGACAGGGCTGACCGAGTGAAGGTCAAAGGGTGGTGTAGATTTCTAGTGAAAACAAGGCAGGAGTAGGGTGCTGGGGCTGGAAAGAGCTAGAGACAGGTTTTTAGAATGCAGCGGGCAAACAAGAAAATGAAGCAACTTGGAGTTTGGATTTTTGGGAGTTTGGATTTTTTCTTTATGATTGATTGATTTTTGTGGGCATCATAGAGTGGGCCTGAAGGCTTAAATTTGGCATGACTTTGATTGACAGGGGAAGCGCAGACCGCCACCACTCCATTCAAGGTTCTCATTTATTGAGTCCTTGCCATGTGCCAATGGTCCATTTATTGCTCCCCACCACTCTGTGTGGTCTCAATATCAACATACCCCATTTATAGATGAGGAAGTAGCAGTTAAAAAGTAACTTGTGTGAGGTTACAAAGCTAGTAAAGTGGCAAAGACTTGAGTCCTGTTCTTAACCACCGCACTTTATTATTACAAGTGTCCCCTAGAGGTGAGGACAGAAAGCTTTGTAGGGCCTGAACTTCCTGTTATCAGCCTCACCTTTTTCTTGAAAGGTAGGGAAAAGTCAAAGGGGTGAATAAGCCAGTACTGAGCTGTTCAGAGTCAATCCTGCCAGCAAAGATCCCATCAACATCTTTGGCTGGCCACATTCTCTCTGGGCAAGTCTTTGTGACCAGTATCCTTTGACCGATTTGAGAAAGCAGCTGCCAGCTCGCATAAGATGAAGCCTCATTGGTGCCAGAGGAAGGGAAACACCAAGGTGAAAGCCCCAGAGAGTCTGAGGTTGTCATAAACCTCGTCGATCAGGCAGAGTCCCAGATGGAAGGTTCCAGCCATTAAGTAGCCCTGGAGGAAGCTGACATGCTGCCCTTCAGAGAGCCAAGGTGATGACAAAAGACATGCAGACCTAACTGTACATTTGTGAGTGGAAAATCCATTGTGACAACAGGCTGCATTTGAGTTATCAAATGAACTCGGCCACCTGGCTGTATCTCAACTGCTATGGCACGCCCGGAGAACTCAGCAGTGGCTCCAGTCCCAGGCCACCAGTGCCCGGGAAGCAGTTCAGCAATCAGGTCTTTCAAAACCAATTTAGCTTATGCTCCAAAGTCCTGAGTGTAATTGACAGCAACTTCCTCCCTGGTTTCCTAAACTATTAGATAAGAGTGCTGCACTGTTTTAAACCTTTTTGAGTCCAGGACTCACTTTCAAGTGGAGTGTTAAAGAGGCACATGAAAAGAGATTTGACTTAATTCTAGACCCTTCCTTCCCTCTAGTATGAATAATTAGCAGAGCAGTTCCCACCTTTGGTACTGGAGTTTGTGTCTAGTGATCCAAAGAGGGAAATATTAAAGAAGCCCGTGCCCAGAGGTGGTGGAGTAAAAAGATTTCTACCCACCTTCTGTGTTTTATGAAATGGGGATAACAATAATGAACTGTGCTGGGTGAGTGCAGACCAATTAGTCCAAGTTTGTAAAGCTCGGAGCCTTGTTACAGCTTCCCTGCTCGCGGAGAGTAGGCAGGACCTTCCCGTGACTTTGTGTGTGAAACTAATTGCCCTGGAAATGTCAGGAATTTGATCTTCCATCAAATCCTCCAGCCCTTCAGATCCCTTGACAATCTCAGGCTATTTGCATCTCAAGGTTAAAGGAGGCTGTTGCTTTCTGGATACTAATCAGTTGTGAAAACTTTTGATCTCTTGGAAACGAAAACCCATTGCAATCACCTGATTCTGAGCATGGTGAGAGCTGAACAGAAGAGGAGCAGACAGACTGGCTTTATTGGAATGAAAAATATGTTTAGCAGTTGTGAGCTTTAGTTCTATTTTCCTTAAGGCTCTGTGAGGTCCTGGAGAATCACTTGCTGTTTCTGAGTATTTTCCCCCCCAAATTTGACCTGAATTGCATCATATCTGCCCTGGGAGAAATTGGAGAAATTACTGTGATAAAACTCTAGATCATCACGGCTTGTAGATTTAAATGAGAGAAACTTTGCAGACATATTTTCTGGGGAAAATAGGTATGCTTACATATACATACACACACTGTTTTCCTACAGTGCTATTTTAGCCATTCTAGGTACTTTTTAGGGATGAAAGTGATCCTTCTACATCATGGTTTCTCAACAGTGGCAGTGTGGACATTTTGGACCACGTCATTTTCTGCTACGAGGGGACAGTCCCGGTCCTTGTAGAATGTTTAGCAGCATCCCAGGCCTCTACCTACTAGCACCCTGTGAAATTAATTAAACAAAGAGGCCATTAAACTGAAGTGGTTATAATACCTTAGCAGTCTATGAAAGCAACCACAACTAAGCCTGTAAATGCCCCAAGGTTATGGAATCAAAACCTAAGTTTAACCAAGCACAAAGGCTAAACTAGGCTTTCCCAAATAAGGCAACTGCTTAAGTCATAGCCAATGAAATACTTTCCTTGTACTGCTTATGTGTCTTATCTCTAAAAGTCTTGCCCCCTGATCCTGTTGGAGGAGGTTCCTGATCACTTTCCTTTTGGCACTGCCTGATAGGAATTGATTTTTGCTCAAATAAACTTAAAAATGTTAGCATGCTTCAGTTTATCTTTTAATAACCCCCAAGTCATGACAATAAAAAATGCCTCCAGACATTGCCATGTGTCCCCTGGGTAGGATTGCTGGATTTAGCAGTTAAAAATACAAGGTGCATAGTTAAATTTGAATTTCAGAGAGACAATGAATAAATTTTAGAATGGAATGTTAGTAAATTTAACAAAATACTTGAGCTTCCTAGGTGATGCTAGTGGTAAAGAATCCACCTGTCGATGCAGGTGATGTAAGAGACTCGGTTCAGTCCCTGGGTAGGGAAGATCCCCTGGAGGAGGGCATGGCAACCCATTCCAGCATTCTTGCCTGGAGAATCCTATGGACAGAGGAGCCTGGCAGGCTATGGTCCATAGGGTTGTAAAGAGTTGGACATGACGGAAGCGACTTAGCATGCACTGTATTTAATGTGGTAATCTACCTGGGGGGACAGAATCTCCCCCTAGTTACGAACCACTCTTCTAGATAAAGAATTGCATTTATCAGTGAATTCACATGACCAACCACTGCATTTTCTTCTTATTCCTGTCCCACTTTTCCTTCTTTCTCATCTCTCTCCCTAATTCCAGCCTTTATGAAACAGGATAAAATAAATTACATCGTGGGTGTTACAACCGTTACTAGCCCGAGGCATGAGAGCAGATAGAAACAAATTGTTATTCTTTATATAGTACTGTGATAAAATGGGAGTCAGTCAAAATACAAAAACAGTTTAGGCCATTCAAAAATCATGCTTCTCTAAGCAGAATCCTTCCACGAATGGCACAGGACCCAATCGAATAGGCCTTTGAGGAAAAGGAACTCTATGTGCTTTTAAGATCTCCGCACACCCTTTGAAAGTCGAGCCCAAGGTCACTGTGAGTTTTCCTTTTCGCCGTTTCATCAACAGGCATTTTTTGAGCACTGACTATGTCAACCAGGTGCCGCATGGCATGCAAATAAGGAAAAGGCTCAGTCTGTGCCTGGTAGAGAAGAAGCAGCTTGTATCTTCATAGAGAGGTACTATTAACAGGTGGCACACTCCTAGGGTCTAATCAGGTTACAGATGATAAACAAGAGGAGAAACAAGTAACAGTGGGCAGGGGGGGAATCAGGAAAGCTGTTGTCGAATAGTTAAGATGCAAGGGTGGTAGTAGAGTTTGAGGCAGGGGTAAACAGAGCTGTCTGGAGACAGGGAACTGCCTCCTGAGGATCAATGGTTTGGTGCTCAGAGCAGAGCAATAGTATGGTGATCCTTTAAATTGACAGTCCTTAGATACTCGTGCAGGATCAGTGTAGAGGCAAAGTGGGATGTATGTGAGGGAAGGACCGAGTGAAGGCTAGCTTTTGTCAGCCTTTACTCTCTCCTTGATTGTCCCCAACAATTATTATTGCTCCACTTTTCAAAACAAAACTTAATCAGAGCACCAGCGTAGAGATGATCTCTAGGTACTGAGCCTGCTCCTTCGCAAGACCCTTGCTCTCCACTCCTTCTGGAAGCAACTTATTCACTGTTTCATCCAATTCCATGTGGAGCTTTTGCTGAGACAAGATCTCCACTTTCTTATATTTGTTATTGTGTTTCAGGGCCTCTTACAGATGATTTATTGCAAATTTAGTTCCCTGTTAACCCAGCTCTAAAGCTATCAGTATACTATTAATACATATGCTGTGATTAAACCATTTATGTAGTAGTCACTCTTTGAAAGGGTCTTCACCAAATCTTCTGTGAAGAGCTTTCTCTAGTGGTGTCAAAAGAGACAAGATACAGTGGTCCCATAGAAGGTGTGTTAGATTGGGAGGCAGAAAGCTAGTTTTGAATTCTGGCTTTGCAGCTAACTTGCTGCAAGTTCCTGTGTTAAGTCACATCCTTGCCTTAGACTTTCATTTCTTCCTCTGAAAATGGAAGGTTGGATTACAGACAGGGTGGCAAAACAGATTTTATCTGACTGATTGGTAGCAGCTCCCTTGAATGCTTCATAGAGAAAGCTTCTTAGATCACATCTGGGCTCTGAAAGAAAGAATAATCAATTAGCACTGTCTGTGCTGAACTGAACTGATGCTAGTGGCTCAGGCGGTAAAGAATCTGCCGGCAAAGGGGACGACCCAGGTTCACCCCCTGGGTCAGGTCGATCCCCTGGAGAAGGGAGTGACTACTCACTCTAGTATTCTTGCCTGGAGGATTCCACAGAGAAGCCTGGTTGACTACGATCCCTTGGGTCGCAGAGTTAGATATGACTGAGTGACTAACACATACACCATGAGTGATAAAAGGGGGTTGTGATGGTGATGTTAGCATGGGTGCCTCATTTTTAGTATTCCTTGGTTGAATAGGCTTTAAGAAATTCCAGTCGGAGTCCTGAGACTTAATGCGATTATTGGTTAAATATTCAAAGAGATTTTCTGTATTCAGAATTAGGATTCTGTGAACTTTCTCAAAATTACAGTTGAGTTGTTTAGAGCAGAGAAATAGTTACAATTCTTTGCTTCATTTAGCACAGCTTTGCTTCCAATCTGCCATCAATAGGATCTATACATCTGCGGTTTCTCTTGAAGTAGGGAATTTTTACATTGACAGAGTTCCAGTATCACTAAGCCCTCTAGCCCAGACTGAAATTTTTATTATTAAATGATAGAATTGTAACCAAAACAAATTTAAAGTCAAACAGTATAAATCATATTAAAATGTAAACTACAGGCTTAGTGGAAATATCTGCAAATATTTACCTAAAATACACTTTAAAGATAAAGAACTCCTAAAATCAGAAACAAAGAGACAACTGTGTATAAAAAGAAAAGAATATAAACATAAGTCAAAGAAGAAATATAAACACCTTAACATGCAAAATATATAAAAGACTCAATCATTTTAGTAATCAAAGAAATGAAGCATTAGCAAATAATAGTGTGGACAAGGAAGCAAGGCAGGAAAGAGTGTAAACTGACATAACCATTTTGGAGGACAATTTGGACTCATCTATAAACACTTGAAATGTATATATCCTTGACCCAGCAATTTTAATTCTAAGAATTTATCTTAAAAATACTGGTTAAAATATAAATATATGTATATGTACATATTCAAGGATATTTGTTGCAGCAATTTTAAACAGCTTACAGGATCACTTAAGTATACATAATCAATAAAGGAACAAAGAAAGCATGACACAGCTATATGCTATACGTGCTAAATTATGCTGGGTCAACTTGGTTTAAATGGAAATCATTTCCCAGAGTTCCCTTCCTATACGGTTCCATGTAAGAGTTGGCCAAAAGAGGCGCTTTTGTGAAATCGGGAGGATGGAAATGAAGAAGTGGCCATTACTCTCAGGGGATTGCTGTGGTCAGCTGTAGTGACAGATGCTGGGAGGGTTCCAGTCTCGTGTGTGCGTGCTCAGTCGCTTCAGTTGTGTCTGACTCTTTGTGACCCCATGGACTGTAGCCCCCCAGGCTCCTCAGTCCTTGGGATTCTCCAGGCAAGAATACCAGAGCGGGTTTCCATGCTTCCCTCGGGGGTATCTCCCTGACCCAGGGATGAAACCCACATCTCCTACCTTGCAGGCAGATTTTTTACTGACTGATCCACCAGGGAAGCCCCTTGGTGCGCTCAGGTCCTCGTAACTGTGGGCCCCAGACTCAGTACCAGATGCTTGGCTGTGGACCCACAGAGGCAATGGTAGCCTTTCAACAGACCTTTCCACAAGCTCCTTATTTGCGGTTATACTTCAGAGGCTAATTGCTCTTGACTTCTCAGGTTGACGGGTTAGCGGCTCTTCTGATCAACTGGTTTTCCCTACTTCACCTTTATTTCCCAATTTCTTTCACAGTTGTGTAAGATCCAATTTCTATAGTAAAGTGTTTGTTTTATATATTCAGAGTGAGTGCACTTCCCTGATTGAACCCTCTCTGATACAGCTGTTGGTACTGGAATGGTTCCAGGGAATTGAACCTTAAGGATTAGAATCTGGAATCAGCTCTTTGATCTGATTTGATTTTATGACATAAATGAGCCTGTTGCCAGTGGTAAATGGGACACGGATATATATGGTATATAGTGGCTAATCAGTTACTTAACTGATCACCTGTAGTCACCTGGAGCCAAGTGCCTACTATGAAAGATAACAAGTAGCTGCTACCAGAGAACACTGTAGTGGAAATAAAAATATAAGGACAGCGGAGTTGATTAACTACTTGAAGGGCACCAGAGAATTTGGATAAAGAAAATAATAGGCTCAGGGATTTTAATTCTTAGCTCAAGGGCCAAATAAAGAGACACAAAGCTTCTACAACTTCTCTGAAGAAAAAAAAAGCTTACCTTTTGTAGCCATGGGGTTAGGTTTTTGAAAATCAAACCAGAAGTCTAATCCTGTGAGTGGCTGAATTATAACACAAATGGTGTTCACAAATCTTACAAGGTCTCCTATGTTAAATTTATGCTTTGTGTGGGCAGGAGTGGAATCCTGAAAATTAAGGTAGTGATATTTGGGCAGATTCTAGTAATGTTCAGTACTGTGCACATCCATTTTTTAAAAATATTGGTATAATGAGTTCAGTTGCTCAGTTGTGTCCAACTCTTTGTGACCCCATGGACTACAGAACGTCAGGCTCCCCTGTCCATCATCAACTCCCGGTGTTTGCTCAGACTCATATCCATCAGGTCAATGATGCCATCCAACCATCTCATCCTCTGCTGTGCACATCTCCTCCTGCCCCCAATCCCTCCCAGCATCAGGGTCTTTTCCAATGAGTCAGTTCTTTGCATCAGCTGGCCAAAGTATTGGAGTTTGAGCTTCAACATCAGTCCTTCCAATGAATATTCAGGATTGATTTCCTTCAGGATTGACTGGTTTGATCTCCTTGCAGGCCAAGGGACTCTCAAGAGTCTTCTCCAACACCACAGTTCAAAAGCATCAATTTTTCGGTGCTCAGCTTTCTTTATAGTCCAACTCTTACATCCATACATGACTACTGGAAAAACCATAGCTTTGACTACATGGACCTTTGTTGGCAAAGTAATGTCTCTGCTTTTTAACATGCTGTCTAAGTTGGTCATAGCTTTTCTTCCAAGGAGCAGGTGTCTTTTAATTTCATGGCTGTAGTTACCATCCATATTGATTTTGGAGCCCAAGAAAATAAAATCTGCCACTGTTTCCACTGTTTCCCCATCTATTTGCTGTGAAGTGATGGGACTGGATGCCATGATCTTGTTTTTTTGGTACTGAGTTTTAGGCCAGCTTTTTCACTCTCCTCTTTCACCTTCATCAAGAGACTCTATAGTTCCTCTTCACTTTCTGCCATTAGAGTGGCATCATATGCATATCTGAGGTTATTGATATTTCTCACGGCAATCTTAATTTCAGTTTGTGATTCATTCAGTTTGGCATTTCGCATAATGTACTCTGCATAGAAATTAAATAAGCAGGGTGACAATATACATTCTCTACATACACCTTTCTCAATTTTGAACGAGTCCATTGTTCCACGCCTGGTTCTAACTATTGCTTCTTGACCTGCATACAGATTTCTCAGGAAACAAGTAAGGTGGTCTGGTATTCCCATCTCATTAAGAATTTTCCACAGTTTGTTGTGATTCACACAGTGAAAGGCTTTAGCATAGTCAGTGAAGCTGTGTTTTTGTTTTTTTTTTTAATTCCCTTGCTTTTTCTACAATCCAACAGATGTTGGCAGTTACATCTCTGGTTCCTCTGCCTTTTCTAAATCCAGCTTGTACATCTGAAAGTTCTCAGTTCATGTATTGTTGAAACTTAGCTTGAAGGATTTTGAACATTACCTTGCTGCCACATGAAGTATGTGCAATTGTGCAATAATTTGAACATTCTTTGGCATTGACTTTCTTTCAGATTGGAATGAAAACTGACCTTTTCCAGTGTTGTGGCCACTGCTGAGTTTTCCAAATTTGCTGGCATATTGAGTGCAGCACCTTAACAGCACCATCTTTTAGGATATGAAATAGCTCAACTGGAATTCCATCACCTCCACAGGCTTTGTTCATAGTGATGCTTCCTAAGGCCCACTTGACTTCACAGTCCAGGATGTCTGGCTCTAGGTGAATGACCACACCATCATGGTTATCCGGGTCATTAAGACGTTTTTTGTATAGTTCTTTTGTGTACTATTGCCCTCTTAATCTCTTCTGCTTCCGTAGGTCCTTGCTGTTTCTGTCCTTTATTGTGCCCATCTTTGCATGAAATGTTTTCTTGGTATCTCTAATTTTCTTGAAGAGGTGTCTAGTCTTTCCCATTCTATTGTTTCCCTCTATTTCTTTGCACTGATCACTTAAGAAGGCTTTCTTATCTCTCCTTGCTATACTCTGGAACTCTCCATTCAGTTGGGTGTAACTTTCCCTTTCTCTTTTGCTTTTTGTTTGTCCCCTTTTCTAATCTATTTGTAAAGCCTCCTCAGACAACCACCTTGCCTTCTTGCATTTCTTTTTCTTGGGAATGATTTTGGTCACCACCTCCTGTACAATGTTACAAACCATTGTTCATAGTTTTTCAGGCAATCTGTCTACCACATGTAATCCCTTGAATCTCTTTGTCACCTCCACTGTATAATCATAAGGGGTTTGATTTAGGTCATACCTGAGTGGCCTAGTGGTTTTTCCTAGTTTCTTCAATTTAAGCCTGAATTTTGCAATAAGGAACTGATGATCTGAGCCACAGTCAGCTCCCAGTCTTGTTTTTTCTGACTGTATAGAGTATCTCCATCTTTGGCTACAAAGAATATAATCAGTCTGATTTTGGTACTGACTATCTGGCAAGAATACGCAGAAGAACTGTACAAAAAAGATCTTCATGACCCAGATAACCACGATGGTGTGACCACTGGACTAGAGCCCGACATTCTGGAATATGAAGTTGGCCTTAGGAAGCATCACTATGAACAAAGCTAGTGGAGGTGATGGAATTCCAGTTGAGCTATTTCAAATCCTAAAAGATGATGCTGTTAAGGTGGTGCACTCAATATGCCAGCAAATTTGGAAAACTCAGCAGTGGCCACAGCACTGGAAAAGTCAGTTTTTATTCCATTCCCAAAGAAAGGCAATACCAAAGAATGTTCAAACTACTGCAAACTGTACTCATCTCACATGCTAGCAAAGTAATGCTCAAAATTCTCCAAGTCAGATTTCAACAGTGTGTGTACTGTGAACTTCCAGATGTTCTAGCTGGATATAGAAAAGGCAGAGGAACCAGAGATCAAATTGCCAAAATGTGTTGGATTATACAAAAAGCAAGAGAGTTCCAGACAAACATCTACTTCTGCTTTATTGACTATGCCAAAGCTTTTGACTGTGTGGATCACAACAAACTGTGGAAAATTCTTAAAGAGATGGGAATACCGGACCACCTGACCTGTCTCCTGAGAAATCTGTACACAGTTCAAGAAGCAACATTTACAATCAGACATGGAACAACAGACTGATTCCAAATCAGAAAAGGAGTATGTTAAGGCTGTATATTGTCACCCTGTTTATTTTACTTATATGCAGAGTACATCTAGCGAAATGCCAGGCTGCATGAAGCACAAGATGGAATCAAGATTGCCCAGGAGAAATATCAATAACCTCAGATATGCAGATGACATCACCCTTATGGCAGAAAGCAAAGAAGAACTAAAGAGCCTCTTGTTGAAAGTGCAAGAGGAGGGTGAAAAAGTTGGCTTAAAACTCAACATTCAGAAAACTAAGATCATGGCATCCGGTCCCATCCCTTCATGGCAAATAGATGGGGAAGCAATGGACACAGTGACAGACTTTATATTTTTTGGGCTCCAAAATCACTGCAGATGGTGACTGCAGCCATGAAATTAAAAGATGTTTACTCCTTGGAAGGAAAGTTATGACCAACCTAGGTAGCATATTAAAAAGCAGAGACATTACTTTGCTGACAAACATCCATCTAGTCAAAGCTATGGTTTTTCCAGTAGTCATGTATGGATTTAAGAGTTGGACCATAAAGAAAGCTAAGCACCGAAGAATCAATGCTTTTTTGAACTGAGGCATTGGAGAAGACTCTTGAGAGTCCTTTGGACTGCAAGGAGATCAAACCAGTTAATCCTAAAGGAAATCAGTCCTGAATGTTCATTGGAAGGACAGATGCTGAAGCTGAAACTCCAATACCTTGGCCACCTGATACAAAGAACTGACTCATTAGAAAAGACCCGATGCTAGGCAAGATTGAGGGCAGGAGGTCAAGGGGACAACAGAGGATGAGATGGTTGGATGGTATCACTGTGTCGATGGACATGAATTTGGGCAGGCTCCGGGAGTTGGTGATGGACAGGGAAGCGTGACATGCTGCAGTCCATGGGGTCGCAAAGAATCTGACGTGACTAAGCGACTGAACTAATTGAACTAATCTGGTGATGTCTATGTGTTGAGTCATCTCTTGTGTTGTTGGAAGAGAGTGTTTGCTGTGACCAGTGACTTCTCTTGGTAAAACACTTCATTTTTGTACTCCAAAGTACATTGCCATGCTTCATTTTGTACTCCAAGGCTAAACTTTCCTTTTGCTCTAGGTATCTCTTCACTTCCTACTTTTGCATTCCAATCCCTATGATGAAAAAGACATCATTTTTTGGTGTTAGTTCTTGAAGGTCTTGTAGGTCTTCATAGAATCATTCAACTTCAGCTTCTTCAGCGTTAGTGGTTGAGTCACAGACTTGGATTACTATAATATTGAATGGTTTGCCTTGGAAATGAACCAGGATCATTCTGTCATTTATGAGATTGCACCCAAGTACTGCATTTCAGACTCTTTTGCTGACTATGAGGGCTACTCCATTTCTTCTAAAGGATTCTTGCCCACAGTACTAGATATAATGGTCATCCGAATTAAATTTGCCCATTCGTTTCCATTTTAGTTCAGTGATTCCTAAAATGTATATGTTCATTCTTCCCGTTCTTCCCATTCCCAGTTCATTCTTCCTGCTTGACTACGTCCAATTTATCTTGATTCATGTACCTAACATTCCAGATTCCTATGCAAAATTGTTCTTTATGGCACTGGAGTTTATTTTCACCACCAGACACATCCACAACTGAGCGACATTTCCACTTTGGCTCAGCCTCTTCATTCCTTCTGGAGTTATTTCTCCACTCTTCTCCAATAGCATATTGGATACCTGCTGACCTGGGGGACTCATCTTCTGGTGTCATATCTTTTTGTCTTTTCATATTGTTCATGGGCTTATCAAGGCAAGAATATCAAAGTGGTTTGTCATTCCCTTCTCCAGTGGAACACGTTTCGCCAGAACCCTCCACCGAGACATGTACGTCTTGGGTGGCCCTGCACGGCATGTCTCATAGCTTCCTTGAGTTTCACAAGGCTGTGATCCATGTGATCATTTTGGTTAGCTTTTTGTAATTGTGGTTTTTGTTCTGGAGGCTGTGGGATTATAGTTCTTGCTTCCTGATGGGAAGGATTGGCTATGGGCAAAACTCGGTCTTGCTCTGGTGGGCAGGACCAAGCTCAGTAAATCTTTAACCCAATTGTCTGGTGATGGGTGGATCTGTGCTCCCTCCCTGTTAGTTGCTTAGCCTGAGGCGACTCAGTCCCGGAGTCTACAGGATGTAAGGTAGGGCTACTGGTGACCTCCAAAAAGGACTTATGCAAATATGCACCTCCCAGTACCGGTGCTGCCAGTGCCCCCGTCCCCATGACAGGGCACTGCTGACCCACACCTCTGCAGGAGATCCTCAAACACTCAAAGGCAGGTTTGGCTCAGTCTCTTGTGTGGTCACTACCCATTTCCCCTAGGTTTTGGTGCACACAAGATTTTTTTGTGTGTCCTCTAAGAGTCTCTGTTTCCTTCAGTTCTGTGGAAGTTCTGTAATCAAATCCCCTGTCCTTCAAAGTCAGATTTCCTGAGGATTCCCAGTCCTTCTGCCAAATCTCAGGTTGGGAAGTCTGATGTGGGGCATAGAACATTCGCAGCAGTGGGAGAACTTCTTTGGTATTGTTGTTCTCCAGTTTGAAACAACTGATGTGAACTTTTTCTTTAAGGGAAATTCATGGTAAGCCACTGGGGAAGTGACAATTCCTGAAGAGTGAGTCTTTAAAAATGTGAAAAACGTATCTTAAAACAACTTGGTCTTTGAACCTTGAGATCTGTTTAAAAATCTGTGAAGCTTACACACCGGTGGAGGGATGTTTGAAAGGTTCTAAAGGTATTTGCCAGCTTCTCCCCACTGGTTAATGTTGCTCTTGGTCCTGACAAGTAGGGACATGCTGTTCAGCCTCTCCATGTAGCTAGACGACACCTGCCTGGTGCCCTGGTCATCCCTCTGCCGGTCCTCCTTGAACGTATAAACCTTCACCTGCCGCAGGGTGTTGGTCCAAGTGCTGCCTGAGGGGGCTGGAGCAAACGTTCCACCAGAGTCTCTGGAAAGGGGGCCCAGGGAAGGCGGGAGCTGAGGCAGGAGGATGCCCTTGGGTAGAGGGCTCACCAGCCTCACTGCCGCCTATGTCCACTCCAGGTTATTCTTCTACCTTCGTGGCAGTCTGAGCTCTGGCCCCTGCCTTTCATAGATAAATTAATTTGTGTCATATTTTAGATTCCACATATTAAGTAATATCATATGATAGTTGTCTTTCTCGTTCTGACTTGTTTCACTTAGTATGATAATCTCTAGTTCCATCCATGTTGCTGCAGATGGCATTATTTCATTCTTTTTTTTATTACTGAGTAATATTCTGGTGTGTGTGTGTGTGTGTGTGTGTGTGTGTGTGTGTGTGTGTACACATGTATACCTTTTTAAACCATTCATCTATTGATGGACAATTAGGTTGCTTCTCTATCTTGGCAATTAGAAATAATGCTGCTATGAACATTGGGGTGGTTGCATGTATCTTTTTGAATTAGTGTTTTTGCTTTTAGGATATATACCCAGGAGTGGAATTGATGGGTCATATGGTAGTTCTATTTCCATTTGAGAAACTTCCATTTTGTTTTCCACAGTAGTTGCATCAATTTTCCTTTTCTCTGCATCCTTGCCAACATTTGAGATTTGTTGAAACTCCACATTTTGCTGGACCTTTCTGGTTAGTAGCAGTGATCTTTCATGTTGGAGAAGTCCCGTTTCCCTTGACTAAAGTACCTATAAGAGCCTCTCTTGAAGTGGTAGCTTTATAATAGAATGCCACTCCTCCTCACTACCTACCTCCTATCACTCTCATTGCTTATAGACTTAACCCAAACTTAGTTTTGGCAGGAGTCGGGAGGTAAGGTACAAAGTGTAACTCATGGGGAAGGATCATAAGTGCCAACAATTTTGAAAGATTTTGTATATATAGAAATCCAGGGAATATGTTAGGGAATGAATCTGGATGGGTGAGGGTAAAAGGAATATTATACCAGATCTGATCAAATTTATAAGTTTGGATGCACAAAGCAGAAATTTTGTATTTGACATGGGGTGGAATGAGGGAAGCACTGGACCCACTATGAAATGAACCTGAGTCAAAAGTCTGTTTTCTAATGGGTAGAATCATGCATCATGCCTTTCCAAGAATCAGTGTTATTTCAGGAATCTCTAAAACCCAACACGATCTAACTTCCTACAGGAATGGGGAAAAAAATATCTATATATGTATATGTACACACACACATACATAGTTCATGTTAATTTATTCATTTACAAAAGTCTGGAAAGCCTCATCAGTTCAGTTCAGTTTCTCTATTGTGTCCGACTCTTTGCGACCCCATGGACTGCAGCATGTCATGCTTCCCTATCCATCACCAACTCCTGGAACCTGCTCAAACTCATGTACATCGAGTCAGTGATGTCATCCAACCATCTTATCCTCTGTTGTCCTCTTCTCCTCCTGTCCTCAATCTTGCCCAGCATCAGGATCTTTTCCAATGAGTCAGCTCTTTGCATCAGGTGGCCAAAGTATTGGAGTTTCAGCTTCCACATCAGTCCTTCCAATGAATATTTAGAACTGATTTCCTTTAAGATTGACTGGTTTGATTTTCTTGCAGTCTAAGGGACTCTCAAGAGTCTTCTCCAACACCACAGTTCAAAAACATCAATTCTTCAGTGCTCAGCTTTCTTTATAGTCCAACCCTCACATCCATACATGACTACTGGAAAAACCATAGCTTTGACTACATGGACCTTTGTCAGCAAAGTAATGTCTCTGCTTTTTAATATGCTGTCTAGGTTGGTCATAACTTTTCTTCCAAGGAGTAAACATCTTTTAATTTCATGGCTGTGGTCACCATCTGCAGTGATTTTGGAGCCCCCCCAAAATAAAATCTGTCACTGTTTCCATTGTTTTTCCTTCTAGTACCATGAAGTGGTGGGACTGGATGCCATGATCTTAGTTTTCTGATTGTTGAGTTTTAAGCCAACTTTTTCACTCTCCTCTTTCACTTTCATCAAGAGGCTCTTTAGTCCTTCTTCACTTTCTGCCATAAGGGTGGTGTCATCTGCATATCTGAGGTTATTGATATTTCTCCTGGGCAATCTTGATTCCAGCTTGTGCTTCATGCAGCCTGGCATTTCCCATGATGTACTCGGTATATAAATGTGCAAAGCCTCTCATACCAAGATGTTAACAGTAGTTAATTTGGGATTCGGATTTAATAGTGGTAGTAAGGGTGATGAGTAGATTTTACCTTTTAAACTCCTTTATTGTTTAACTTTATTATCATGAGCAAATATAAAGGTATATTTGAGGGGGAAAAAACCTTCAAAAATAATAATATCAGAATTTTAGAAAATATAAATAAGGCAAAGGAAAAATGTATAGTATCTGTAATTCTGTAATCAAATATAATTTCTTAAACATTTTATTTAAATTTTTAGTCCTTTCTCACGTTTTAAAAAGCAGCTTGTTTAGTATAATTGCCATAAAATAAATTGTACTTATGTGATGTGTTCAATTTGATTACGTTAACATTATGTCTACACCTGTGAAACCATCACTGGCATCAATGTAATGAACATATTCACACTTCTCAAAAGTTTCATGTCTCCTACAATTGATATATTCCCCAGCAGCCGCTGATCTGCTTTCTTTCACTATAGATTATTTTACATTTTCTAGAATTTTATGTAAGTAGGATCATACAGTGGGATGAGTCTTTTTTGTCTGACTTCTTTCACTTGGTTTAATTATTTTGAGGCCCATCCATGTTGTTGTGTGTATCTACAGTTTGTTCGTTTCTGTTGTTGAGTAGTATTCCATTGTATGAATTTTTAGTTTGTTTATCCATTCACCTATTGGTAGACATTTGAGTTGTTTCCAATTGCCTATTATGAATAAAGCTGCTATGAACATTCACATATGTCTTTCTATGGACATATTCTTTGTTTTCTCTTGGTTATATCCCTAGGAGAGAGAAATGTCTGAAGTTTATAGTAGACATATATTTGACTTTTTAAACTATCAAGTTGTTTTCAAAGTTGTCCTATCATTATGCATTTCTTCCAGCAATGTGTGCAAATTTGAGTTATATCTTCATCAATTTGGTCTGGTCAGTCTTTTTAATTTTAACCATTTTAGGAATTGTGTAATGATATCCCATTGTGGTTTAAATTGCATTTTCCTAATTGCTAATAATGATGGGCACCTTTTGATGTGCTTATTTGTTAGCTGTATATCTTTTTTTGTGTGTGAAATGACTGTTCAAATATTTGCATATGTTATTTTTAAGCCATTATTATTCAGTTTTAAGTGTTTTTTATGTTTTAGTTGGGCTCAGTGATAAAGCACCCATGCTTCCCAGGTAGCTCAGTGGTAAGGAATCTGCCTGCCAATTCAGGAGACACGGATTCTATCCTTGGGTCAGGAAGACCTTCTGGGGAAGGAAATGGCAACCCACTCCAGTATCCTTGCCTGGGAATTCCCATGGACATAGAGGCCTGGTGGCCTACAATCCATGGGGTTGCAAAAGATTCGGACACATTTAGTGACTAAACAACAACAAACAAAATACTTTTTAGTTACAATATTTCATCAGGTCTCTACCCACTCCAGTGTTCTTGGCTGGAGAATCCCATGGACAGAGGAGCCTGGTGGGCTACAGTCGGTGGGGTTGCAAGAAGTTGGACACAACTGAGTGACTTTACTTTCATGTTGATACTTTCTCCCAGTCTGGGACTTACCTTTTCATTTTCTTCATTTTTGTAGAGCAAAATTTTTAATTTTGATTAAGTTCAATCTATTGTGTTCATGGGTTTGAATTAAGAAATGTTTATCTACTCCAGAGTCTCCTATGTTTTCTTATGGAAGTTTTATAGTTTTGATTCTTACATTTAATTTTTTTGAGTTATTATTTGTATATTGTTTAAAGGAAGGATGAAATTTATTTTGTTGTATCATTTGTTGAAAAGATTATCCTTTTCCATTTGAATTGCCTTGTTTTTTGTTATCAATAAATTGAGTCTATATGTGTGGATCTGTCTTTAGAGTCTCTGTTTTGTTCAACTGATCTATAATTATGTCTTTTTACTAATATTACATTTTATTTTTAAGATAACTTTATATAATGGCTCCTGAAATTAGGCAGTGTGTGTTTCTTTTTTTCTTTTCTTCTTTCAAAATTATTTTGCTTATCTATTGCATTTGTTTAGATGTAAAAATCAATTTGTCAGTTTCTGTAAAGAAACTAGCTTGGATTATGATTGGGATTGCATTGAATGTATAGGTTAATTTGCGGAGAATTTACATCTAAATACCACCAGTGCATTTCATTTTGATCTAGTTTTTACATAACTGACTAGATTACAGTTATAAGTAAATATGTGACTTTGATGAGGGATGAAATTAGGAATTGTTCACTAGAGCAAAGTTCGCTTGCCCACCGGGATTAAACCTATGGCTTTGGCCTTGGCAATATAGTATTGTTGTAGCTATTCCTTAGCTTAATTGAAATAAAATATATTTGGTCAAAATTAAATCTACTTTTTTTCATTGTACAAAAAGAAAATGTTGATGTTTGTTGAGTATGATTAGCAGAATACATCTAAAAACTGTCTGACCACCCAGGTGGCAACTATGTGAAGTAATCCTGTTATTACCTTGTGTCTTCCTCCCCACTATGGCAGAAATCATTCATTAATCCTGGCATTCTTTCTCAGAGAATGTGCAGCACACAAGTGTTTTTTTTTTTTTTTTTTTTTTGGTTAGCCGCTGTCCTCAGTAAACTCAGCTTTTCTTTTCTTTAGTATAGGAAATTCCTCCACCAGTAATGGGAAGTTGAGTTGACTTCTTAGGCTAGTCTTAGGCAATCTCTGCATTCTTTTTACCTGGCTCCATTAGGTCAAGAGTCAGACACGACTAAGCGACTGAACTGACTGACTGACTGACTGATTAGGTCAAGGGTATTCCAGTTGTTTTAGCAGCTCAAATGCTTTGGGCAACTTTAGAATTTGTACTAGAAGAAAGTATATTTGGTTAAAATTGTTGGTTGCTCAGTCATGTCTGACTCTTTGCACCCCATGGACTATAGCCCACCAGGCTCTTCTGTCTATGGAATTCTCCAGGCAAGAATACTGGAGTGGGTAGCCATTTCCTTCTCCAGGAGATCTTCCCAACCCAGGGATCGAAACTGGGTCTCCTGCATTGCAGGCAGATGTTTTACCATCTGAGCCACCAGGGAAGCCCATATTTGGTTAAAGGTTTTCCTTATTGACTCTAGTCCATCCCTAAATGAGGGTTGAAGTGGAATCAATGAAAAGGGGGCTTTAGTGTATAATGACTTAATTGCAAGGATTTGAACATTTCTGTAGGAGCTCTTGATCCCACTTTCTACAATGAAGACTTTAGACCTTTTGGTGTTCGTTAGGTGCAGCCGAATATGTGTCCACTGTACTTAAAGCCCTGATTTCTAGGGCACTCGACTTCAGACTCTCCCAATCTGACTGTCATCCTATGAGATCAATTCTTCTACTGCTAGTTTGCCCCTTAGTGTCTTTCTTTCTTTTCCCCTTTGGTTTCTTTCTTCTCTGGGAGAATAGAAACCAGGAATGCTAGCTAGTTTTCTATGCGTGAGATCCACGGATAGATTCCATTTTACGGTTGTTGAATTGAGATCAAGTGGTAATGGGATGTCCAAGTAGGAAAGAAATGCAGATTTGGAGTTTAGGATAAAGGTCCATATTAGAGAGAGTAGATGTAGGAGGTATTTGCTATGGTAGATTGCTATGGTAGATTGAAATCACCTTCACAAGTGGAAATGTACACAGAGAGAGGCCTGCAGCTGGACCTTGGGGGAACTCACATTTGAGAGTTAGAGGAAAACTGGGAGAGGTTGATGAGGAGAAAAACTGCATTGGCATATTAGGACCCTTCCTGATTCCTGCTTGGCCATCAAAACTTTGCATTTGCTGCCCTTAGAACACTGCTGTTGTTTGGTCGCTGAGTCATGTCCAACTCTGCCATCACATGGACTGTAGCCTACCAGGCTCCTCCATCCATGGGATTTTCCAGGCAAGAGTACTGGAGTGGGGTGCCATTGCCTTCTCTGTGGAGTGGGGATAGGTAGTAACAAAAACATCTGAGAGTCACAGGTGCTGTGCATTAATTAAAGGATGATGATCTTATAGAGAGTGAGGGGATGACTACTTTAGATAAGTTGGACAGATAGATTGGACTCTGAGGAAGTGATATAAGCTAAGAACTGAAAGACAAGGAGAACTCAGATTGATCATGATGATGATTCTCTTCTTCCTCTTTTCACTTCTGATTCTCTCTCTTTTCACTTCAATTGTTTACCTGCCTCATACACCATCCTGTCTCATCACATCACTTTTGTGCTCAAAACCCTTCCATGCCTCCTGAATGACTTTGCAAGTTGTTATCTGGACTCAGCCTGCAGAGAAAAGTGCTGCTCCTGCATTATAAGCTGGCTGGCGGCTCCACATGGTGCTGTAGAAAAAGGCATCCTTGCCCGAGGCAAAGGCATTTACACCTTCCAGGGACACATATGATTAGAGACAGAGGAGATGCAGACGCAGACAGAGAGGAGGGAGTGAATATGAGGCTAACAGGAAGTTAATCTGTTAGAAGAGGAAAGGCCTTTGAAAAGTGAATTAACGATATTTATAGCTGCATCAGGTAAGTAGCTGGCAAGAGCTCGCTGATAATAAGGCCAAGGTTGAATTCCCATATGGACCAGAGAGCTTCATGTGGAGAAACTATGCTACTCACTCTCTGGCTATGAGACTTGGGCAAACACTCAGAACCTCAGGTCCCCAGTCTAAAAAGGGACATGCATCCCACCTGCCTGCCCCATATGTTGTGAGGAACAAATGAGAATGGATAAAGTGCTTTTTAAAATGATACATTTAAAGTATGATCTACTATTGTTACTGGTTGCATTATTATTTTCATGGCTGTAGGTACCCTTCTCTCCTACTTCTTCTGCAGCGTGTCAGCCAGTTATTTCTCATAGTGGAGACTGAGCCATATTATGAATGCTTCTTACAAATCAATCAGTAATAGCCCTTCTTCAAGAGGCCCATTATATTGACCCTGACAGGAAGATTATTTTCATAGAAAGAATACAACGTATATTTTCAAGTGCTGGTTCTTAGGCGTATTCTACCACTTGTTTTGGCTAAATCTTTTTCTTATTTTAATGTTATACTCAATTATAGTGCTCCTAACCACTAATCACCGGTGTGGATTTCCTGTGTCCTCATGATTAAATCCTAGGCTGAGTCACCTCTGATCTTTTTTTCGCCTCATCTTCAGAGAACTAGTAATTAGGCCATTTGGTGTCACTACCCAGTGATGATAACTATAAGTGCCTCTCCTCCTACTAATCCCGTGGTGGATGCTTCTAATTGATAAATATCTCCTACTGATGCAGCTTCACAGCTCTGTCTAATTTGGTGACCACTGGTCATTTGAAAAGTGACTAGTCCAACTTAGCCTAGTCTGTATGGGTCAAATTCATAACAGATCACAAAGACCTAGCACAAAAGAAAAAAAACGTATAATATCTCAATTTTTATATTGTTATTTTATATATTATATTTAATTTTAAAAGTTGAAATGAGAATGTTTTGCATGTATTGGGTTAAGTAAAATGTTATTAAAATTAATCTTACCTGTTACTTTTAACTTTTTTAAGTGGTTATAAATGTAAAATTGTATATGTGACTCACATGTGTGACTTGTGTTTTCTGTACTACCTGCCTTCGAACCATTTTTAAGACAGTTCTTTAGGCAATCAGTTACCAGTAAACCAGAAATAAAAGCAGTCCTACTTTACGGAAGTGGAAAAGAGATCAACACATTTTAAGTTTTAAATCTTAGCATGAAAACAAGAACCTTTGAGTGTATCTAGTTTAGTGGTTCCCAAATATGTCTGTGCTTTAGAAAATCCTGGGAGCTTAACTTGTAAAATGACAGATTTGTAGGTTCTACTCCTGAAGATTCTGGTTTAGTTGGTCTGGCTTGGGGCCCCAGATTGTGTATTTATTTTAATACGCAGCCCTGGAGAGCCTCTGATGAGCAGCTCGGTCTGAGAACCCCTGAGCTAGGACTTTTTAACGTTTTGATGAAGGGACTTGCCCAGTGTGACAAATTATTATTGGCAGAGCTAGGACCAGAGCACATGTTCCTCACGGATTATGTTTTGTACCACAGATCCCTAGGGTATTTTGTACTACTGCAACCTAAGTGTCTTTCTCAGAACTCGGGTTAGAATGAGGAACTTGGGCTGCATCTCAGCCGGCAAGACTACTTCTTTTGCTTCCTTATTTGGAGAAAACCTGGCTTGGCTCAGCAACCCCCTCTGCTGTAAATAATCCCTCGCGCAGCTTGGCACAGCTGCCTTTGGGGAAGAGAGCGGGGAGGGAAGGCAACACAGAAGGATATAGCAGAAAGGACGGTGCAGGGGAGAAATTATTTGCAGTCAGGCAGTGGTCAAGAGGAAACATCGCAGTTTTAACTTGTAAAGTCAAGCTGGCCTGTAGAGGTTGTTTACCTGTCTCCTGTCTGGAGGAGAGAATTTGGACAAATCATTTCACCTCTCTGGGCCTCAGTTTCTTCCTCTGAACAGAGCAGGACATGCTCTGCTTCTTCTCCCTCACTGGAGACTATTTTAAGAGTCTAATAAAACAATGGGAATGTTGTTGCTAATGTTTTGGTCCAAAGACACACCACTAGTTAGAGATGGAGCCAGACTTTGAACCCTGGTCTCCCAGTTAGTTAATTGAAGTGTCTTATACAATTTCAACTAACAAGAGGAAGATGTGTTCAGCTGCTTCCAGAGCGGTACAGGGGCAGAAAAAATGTACAAGGGAGGTTGAGGCTGGTCTCAGGCCTAGATAAATTAAAGCCAGGTTGCTACCCTCTTCTTTATATATCACTCATCATTTATTCAGCTTGTATTTATTGAGCACCTCTTATGTGATTGAATCCATACAAGATATGGTGATACCAAGTCAAATCAGATATGGTCCTTGTTATGACTATGGTTCTTGCTTTGTATCCCTGAGTATTTCCTTTGTCAGATATATTCTGAACCAGCTGTCATAATACACAAGTAACATGGCTGGGTGAAATAATAATAGCTGTCATTTACGGGGAGTTATATGCCATGCATAGTGCTAGGAATTTTCCACTAACTGTCTCAGAGCACAGAAGAAGTAGATCTACAGGCATTTAGAAAACTTTTCAAGGTAACAGTGGAGTAGGTGGTGAAGTTGGGTTCGTGCGCACTCGTTAAACCACAATGCTGTACTGCCCTAAAAACACTTCCTTTTAGTAAAAGCATTAGGTAGTTATTAGGTCCCAGGCAAAATGCATGTTCATCCAAATGTTAAAACCTAAAATATTTGAAATATGTTTAAATAAATTGTAATACAATATTTTTGAAGAATGCTTAATGATCTGGAAAAAGACCATTGATAAAATGCTACTTCATGATAGAAAGATATAAATCTGTTTGATACTAATTTTGTGAAACACCCATTCATATCCATAAATACAGAAAAAAAGCATGGAAAGCAGCTCACTCTTGTTTTCAGTATTGCTATTGGGCAGGCACTAGTGTTTTGGGAGAGATTTATTTTCTTTGAACTTCATGAATTTTTCATACTTTCTATAATATTTAAAACTTTTCTCCCTAACATTTTATTGTAACAATTTCCAAATCTACAGAAAATTTGGAAGGATTTTAAAAATGAGTATTCATATACTCACCACCTAGATCCTACAATGAACATTTTACTACACCTGCTTTATCACGTGTCTATCCAGTCTTTTATTTAATCCATCTTATTTTTTTATGCATTTCAGGGTACGTTGTTGACATAGGTACACTTCTTCCCAAGTACTTTGTCATAAATACTGTTAAAATTCAATATTTGTTTGTGTATTTTTTCTTATAAAATTCACTTACAATGAAATACACAAATCTAATGTAGCATTCAGTGAGGTCTGACAAATGTATTCACTCGACACATCCTTATCGAGATACATAACATTGTCATCACCCCAGAGAGTTCCCTCATTCCTAGTCAATCTCTGTCCCCAAAGCAACTGCTGTTCTAATTCTTTCCAGCAGAGATTAATTTTGCTTGTTACAGAATTTCATGTAAATGGAATTGTATGATATAGTACACAGTCTTCTGTAGGGCTTCTTTAATGCAACATAATGTTTTTGAAGTCTGCCCAGTGTGTTGCTTGTATCAGAATTTGGTTTCTGTTCCTGGGGATGGTATGACTACACCACTGTATTTCTAGTCTCCTACTGATGGACAGCTAGTCCCAGTTTTGGGCTGTTATAAATAAAGCTGTTATGGGTATTCTTTCTGTGTGTGTGTGGAGATATTTTTCTCTTGGGTAAATATCTGGGTGTGGGATTTCTGGGTCATAGGGTAGGTGAATGTTTAGTTTTGTAAGAGACTGCCACACATTTTCCTAAAATGGCTGTACTATTTTGTACTCTTGCTGACTATGTCAGTAAACTCTAGTTGCTCCATATCCTTGCCTATATTCTATTCTGAAGTGTATCTCATTTGTGTCAGTCTATTCTGAAGGATATGTAAGGGTATCTCATTGTGGACTACATATTTTTGTAATCATAAAATAGCAAGTATTATTTTTTTTATTTTTTTAAAATAGCAAGTTTTATTTAAAAATAAATAAAACTTAAATAATGTCAAGGAAAAGAAAAAGTACTGGGAGTAAATTTAATAAAGTTAATTGTGCTCTTCTCTAGGTGGATTATGAATGGATTTCTTTCTTGTACTATTTACTTTAGTTCCTAAATTATCCAAAATAAGCTCTTATTAAGAAGAAACATGCATTTTTTGTTAAAAGAAAATATCCATGAGAGTTAATACATTGATCTAAGGGAATTCAGCGATATTTTAGTTGTCAATGATTTTATTGATATGTGATAGCTTAAAAAGAGATGTTACATAAATATGGGCTATATTTGGGCCTTACCTGTAAATACTCTGTGACATTGAGCAAGCTGCCCCTTCTGCCTTCGGTTTCTTCCTCTTTTTTTATAAGTGGATTGGAATAGATGCTAAGTCCTCCATCGGTTAGAGAGAAAATGCAAAAGTGTAGGCATTGTAGGAAATGAGAGCTAGGACAAGTAAACTCTGATGGGGAACAGAGGCTCTGTACTTAGAGGATCAAGCTGAGTGAAAGCCTTTTGTCACATGATTCATAGAAGAGGTCCAGGCCCACAGGGAGACTGCAGGGTGTAGTCAGAATGTGAGTCTGAGAGTCAGATGGTTCTGGATTCAAATCCACACACAGAACTTTTCTTGATCTTTGATCTTAGGCGAGTGCTCCCTGAATCTCAGTTTTCTGCATCTACTAAGTGACAATACTAATCTTTATCCTGTTGACTGTGTGTGTGTGTATATATTTTAAATTGGATAATATTTACAGAGGGCTTCCCAAGTGGATCAGTGGTAAAGAATCTGCCTGCCAATGCAGGAGATGCAGGAGACGTGGGTTCAATCCCTGAGTCAGGAAAGTTCCCTGGAGAAGGGCATGGCAACCTACCCCAGTATTCTTACCTGAAAGATCCCATGGACAGAGGCGCCTGAAGGGGTACAGTCTATTGGGTTCTCAAAGAGTTGGAGACGATTGAATGACTATGCACACACACAATATTTACAGATGTAGTCATTTACAGAAGTACCTGCAACAGACTTTTGCCTTGGAATTTGTAGGCAAGTGATGAAAGTGGGGAAGAGGGACGTGAAATAGAGGGAAATAAAAGGGGATCACAGATAAATTTAGAAACCTAGATTGTGAAGATTTAGAGGAATGCTAGAGATGATCTAATCAAACCCTCACTGCGGAGGAGGAAAGTGAGGTCTAGAATTGATTTCCCCATGGATACGGTGGCAGGGTCAGTGGGAAAACCCCATGTGGTTTATTTTCTGACTTATCACAGGGTTTTGGTTAACTCCACAACTTGACCCTAGCCTGCTGTCAGTTGGATGAAGTGGAATTTTCCTTGCACACCCCACTAGGACCACTCAACTTGGGGGATTTCAAATGCTGTAACCAGCAGGGGAACAGAAACAAGCACTCCAGGAGTCTTGCCAGTGAAAGACTGAACTCTTCAACTCTAGATTTTACAAGCTCAAGCGAAAGCCATGTTGTTGATCAGCTTAGCTCAGACCTGGAGCAGTTTGTTGCTTTTGACTCTGATTCTTTCTGATCTCATACACCAACTTCCCTGGGAAGTACATATAGCTCACCTAGGTATTTTCTGTGTATTAATTTCACCCATGAGAAGTTTCCTCCTTTGTCCTGTATTGTAGGATAGGAACTTAGTATCTGACAACTATATTGTTTTCTGCCACTTTCAAAGGAGAGCAGATATCCTTGCCATACTGATTTGCCCCAGTCAGTTTCTTTCAAGGTTGTTTACCACTGTTTGTGTGGCATTACCCTGCTTCTCTGCATAATTTCAGAGAAAAAGTTTTCTTTTCAGAAAGCTAAAAATTAAGAGCTTAGAATCCCTCTTTTCAAATGTTCAGTCTTTTGGTCTGTAGAAGGAATTCAGGAATCTCTTGGGTGGTTTTACTGGTTGAGAGGGAAAAAAAAAAGAAGAAAAACCAAGATCCAGCTTGAATTTTCTCTTGCTCCTTAACCTGAGTCTCCATAAAAAGTCTTTTCTCCTTGCACACCACATTCCTCCTGACTTTGCAAAGGGGTGCTCTCTGCCCTGGAGATCTTGAGACAGGAAATAACATTAAACTATCCAAAGAAAGGCTGTTTTCACAAGAGGATTTTTACTCTAGCCTCATTTAAAAAAATAATGAACCTCTTGTGAGTAAATCTCTTAGGAACCATATAGCCTAATTTTCTAAGATGTTGGATGGTGGTTAGAGGATTGAGAGGGCCATGGGATGCTATGAAGACTGACTTTGGATTTTCATCTTTGCTTATGTATCTCTTATGACCAGGGTTAGCTTTACTCTGGAAGGAATAATTTCTACGAAGCTCCTCTAAACCAAGGCAGAGAAAGCACAAAAGAAATGTTGATGCATTCTTGTGCTTTCCAACACAAATGTATTTCATAGAATCCTTGCTGCTATAAAGAAATTCTTTGAAAGCAAAATGTAAGCGAGCATTGTTTATAGAAATGTCCTTTTTTTCCTTGGCTAAGGGCTCCTTGTTCTTTTGCTTCCCTCACTGCCACTCTGGCTTGCTTGGTTTATATGACAAAGTCAATATTGTACTCCACTTACTGACATTGACTAAAGTAGGGAAGATGGAGTCATGGCCCCAAAGGTAATGTGGTGGAATAGAAAGGCCTGGAACTCAGTCTGGTGTCATCAATTTAGGCTTTGGTTTTGGTAATGACATCTTAGACTTCAGTCTCATCCAATCATCTGAGAAATATATTTTACATGTTATAATTCACATGAGACATTTGGTACAGGTCCAGGCAACAGAGTAAGCACCCAGTAAATTCTTGCTAGAGTTGGCATGAAAGTTTGTTTGCCATAATGCTTTCTTCCTTAACAGGGGTGTGTGGCAGGGGGACTGGAATCCTCCAAGAACACGAGAGACATGGCTGCTGAAAGGGGATCAGGGTATAGGAAGAACTGTTCAATATTTGTTGAAGAAAAATATCAGCTCGTTCTTTTCCAGAGAGCTGACTCTATAGCTGTGGGTCAGTATGTGATATAGAAGAAACATGAGAGACTTTGATTATGATATATTTGGGTTCAGGATTCTAGTCTATTGGCTTGAATTGTGTAACATTGTGTGTTGTTCAGTCACCAAGTTGTGTCTTCACAACCCCATGAATTGCAGCATGGCAGGCTTCCCTATCCTTCACTATCTCCCAGAGTTTGCTCAAACTCACGTGCATTGAGTCAGTGATGCCATCCAACCATCTCATCCTCTGTCATCCCCTTCTCTTGCCCTCAATCTTTCCCAGCATCAGGGTCTTTTTCAATGAGTCAGTTCTTGTTACTTAAAAATATCTCTCTTCCAGGTTTGGTAGAGTGACCCAAGTTTTCCGTGCTCTTCCCCATCTTCTACTTATGTTGCTGGGAAAACTAGATTAGAGCACTGGAAATGACTCCATTCTCTGTGTGAAACCAGCCCTGAAGAAGCAATTAAGGGAACCTGAAGGTGTTGGCAGAAGTGTAATAAACCTTATGGGAGTGTTATTTGGGGTTGCTAACCTTCCTCACAATTGGACTCTTCTATTCACAGATTAGCACCAATAATAAGCTTCATTGAAAAGAGCGGCTCTAATTGGTTCCTAGTTGTTGCTTTGGGACAAAAATTGAGAATGATCTGTTTGAGTCTGTGTCTACAGTTTCCCCAAATGAACTGATAAATAAGTGAAAGATTCACTCCACATCCTGACTGTTGAGTCTGTGGAAAGCCTGCCCAAGCAGCCTGGCTGGATTTCATCTGTGAACCCATAGAGTATTTTGGCACCATGTGGATACTTGCTTTGTATGCGGATGTGTGCATGTCTGCTTGTATGTGTGTTAGAATGCGTTTTAGAGAGTGTTTAAAACCATGATGCAGACAAATGAGGACACTTAGAAAAATTAACCAAGGCTCAAGTAGACGTTTGATTGCTTGACTGCTCTCTTCTGTATTAGTTTAACTTAAAAAACATAATGAAAACATTTTGGCTTAATGAACATAACCTGTGATAAATTGTAGTGCTTTAGGAGGCAAATAAATTAATGAGAAGAAGATTCAGCCCTAAGACCGAGGATGCTGTTTAGTTGCTAAGTCATATCTGACTCTTTGCTGTAGCCTGCCAAGCTCCTCTGTCCATGGGATTTTCCAGGCAGTAACACTGGAGTGGGTTGTCAATTTCTTTTCCAGGGGGTCTTCCCAACCCAGGGCTTGAACCCATATCTCCTGCATTGGCAGGCTGTTTCCACACCTTTCTCTTATGGGAATTGCAATAAGAAGGATATTTATTTAAGTCAGATGTTATGGTTTTGGTCAAGGGCTATGGTATAACTTTTTTCTTGACTTTATATTCTTTGAATTAAGTCTATATTCTTTTATTGTGGTTTTATATGTATATTAATATTTATGTAAAATGCAACATTTACAATTTTTAAATTGTTTGTTGGTATTAAGTACATTCATAGTGTTGTACAGCCATCCATCACCATCCATCTCCAGAACTCTTTCATTTTCTCAAACAGAAACTTGGTACCCATTTAATCCTTTATTTGTAAGAGACAGCAAATTACAAATTTTGAAATCACCCATACCTTATTTACATGAGGACTTGTCACAGAAGTGGCACATCATTTATATTTTTTTATTCATTTGCTCAGTTATTAAATAGATGTTGACTGAGTACTGATGATAAGCCAGTAGTGTGCTGAGGATGATGTTGAATAAACCAGAAGAAGTCTTGCCCTCATATCTTACAATCTGCTTTCTTATTGTGACTGTGGGAACCAGAATAATGCCCTGCCCCTCAAAGATGTCCATGTCCTAATTTCTGGAATCTGTGACTGTGTTACTCTGCATGGCAGAATGGGATTTTGAGGAGTGACTAAATTAAAGATCTTGATGGGGTTGGGGGAGGGGGGAAGAGATTATCTTGGATTAAGGTAAATAACCCGCCTGCCAGTGCAGGAGACGCAGGTTCGATCCCCGGGTGGGGGAGATCCCCTGGAGAAGGAAATGGCAACCCACTTCAGTATTCTTGCCTGGAAAACCCCATGGACAGAGGAGACTGGTGGGATACAGTCCATGAGGTCACAAAGAGTCGGACAGGACTGAGTGACTGAGCATGTGCATACATATATACATTCATACAATTACCAGCACCCTCATGAGAGAAAGAGGGAGACAGGAGAGTCAGAAAAGGAAATGATACAACAGAATACAGTGATGGGAAAGGGGCATAAGCCAGGAAAGGTGGGCAGCCTCTAGAAGCTGGAAAAGGCAAGAAATGGATTCACCCCTCGAGTCTCCAGAAGGAACATAGCCTTGTTGACACCTTGACTTTAGCCTGTAAGACTCATTCTGGATTTCTGATCTTTAGAACTGTAAGATACTAAATGTGGATGGTTTAAGGCCTTTAACTTTGTGGTAATTTGTTATAGCAGCAATAGAAAACTAATACACTTGTCTTTTTATTTAGTCAGTTTTAAGTTAAGGACTTTCTTTACTGTGAGCTTTGCTTGGTTGGTTCAGGAAAGTGTGAAGTTTTTTCATAACACAAAATTATGTTTGCTCTAGAAGCCCTCCCTGCCTCATGTCATCAAGCCTGTGCCCAGACTTAGACTGTAATTTATATTTAAATCACTATGATTAATCCATCATATTTCATTAATCCATCATTCTTTTAACCATCATAATTCATTCTCTAACTCTTACCCCTTGGCACCATGCTGGGTATACTTAAGGTCTAACACTCAACCTAGGAGACATTTTATACTTGGTTTGGGTCCTTTCTAAAACAGGGCAATTTGCAATAGTGGTGGTCATTTTGTTACCTGGTAAATTTGTATATGTGTAACTACTTTGTCTACAGTAAAAATGATTACTATCAGATGATGGTAGTACTGTGTACTATGATAGTATGTACTGTGTACTAAACTATAAGATATGTGATTTTTCTGAGACTCAAATAAATGTCATAAATGTCCTACACAGGAGTCTTTCTTACATTAAAAAGGAAACCTTTGATAGTTCTAAACTCTCAATGTTTACCTCTTCCTGTGCTTTTCAGAAACAGTAATCCTTATCATTTTTGCTGGACAATTCTCTTGGAAATGAGCAATGATTTTTTCACTCTGTGGCCTCCCTCTCCATCTGCTGGGCAGAGAGTTCAGGGCTGAGTGGATAAAGCAGTAAATAGCTACTGGTCTTTGGAAGAAAAGCACTTGAATTTGAGAACGGGAACTCCATGTTCTCTGTCTTCTTGACCTCCAACCAGAGAAGAACTGATTATCTTGTTTATCTGGTTTTTAGAGATCTTCATAAAAGTGAATCTCTTAAAAAATTCTGAGGCTAGTTGAACATATATATTTTATGTTAAAAATAAAATCAAGGGAATAGAAAGTTGAAAGTCTTTAAAATGGCATACAAAGCCCTCCATGAACTAACTGACCCTTTTCCCTACCTGTCCAGACTTAGCTCTCATCATTTTACCTCTTAATGTTTCACCCGGTTTGAATGTTCTCAGTTCCTCTAACATCCGGTCTCTCCAGCGTCTTGGCTGTACCTGACTCAGTCTGGACCAGTGTATTCTTTCCCCCCACGTTCCCCTTACCTTGGCCTTGCTGAATTCTTCACAACCTTCAGCTTAAAGGCTGCTTCTGTGCATTAGCATTCCCTGATCCCACACCATTCTGAAGCACAGCTCTTAGGCATTGTGTTACTGATACCCATTTACTTGTCTTTGTCTCCTATGAGACTATGAGCTCCAAGAAGGCATGTTTCATGAGAGACTGTGTCTTTTTTATTGTGTTCCCCACCATGCCTGGCACTTCCTTTAACAGACTGGCACTGTGCCCACAGGCCAAATCTACCTCAGGCAGCCTTTTATGTGCCACCATTTGTTTTAATTGCACAGTTGAACATGACCGAGCAAATGACCGACGGGTACCTGTAATCAAACAGTCCGGAGATTTTAAGCAGTTCCATTCATTCCTGGAGCAGTCACTGAGCCTTGGCAATAAGTAGTTTAAATTCTGGACAGTGAGGTTTCAAGCTGCTTCAATGGCTGCATTTTGAGAATGGTGGAAAAACTCCGACCCTTTGATAATTAGACTGAATCAGTTTTCATAATTCTACATTATACACTAGGATAGTTAGCAGGCTTCATTATCAGCAGCCTGATGAGACAGCTTTCAGCTTCTGATATAGATCTTGTGAGTAATTTCAATTTGCAACCAAACTACAGCCACTCTGAACAGCAGTGTTTCTTAGACAAGATAGTCTTATAGTTTCATGATAAATAATTTCAAAGTAGGTGCAGAACAAAGCATATATTTAGCACCTTGTCTATGTATGTCTGATCCAGAGAAAGGACTGATGACTGCCACAGTTGAAAGCAGCCACCAACAACCTCTGTAACCTAGGAAGCCTGTATTTGTTGAATTGGTAAATTGATATCTTTTCTTTTGTTCTATAGTCTGGAACAGTACCAGGATCTAAAAGACCCTTACAAATTAAGGGGAATGTATCTTTAAGACATTCCCAGAAAGATATTTGACTTATTATCCAACAGAACATCCTGGGCTTCTTTTGTAATACTCACAAACTACACCGTCTAACCCACAGTGTCTGTCTAACCCACAGTGGCCTGAATGGTCCATCAGGGCAGAGATCACTTTTGTCTTTACTACTGAATCCCCAGAACACAAAGTAGATGCTTTGTAAATATTTGTTGAGCAGATAGATAAATGACATGGATGAATAAACTTCCATAGTGAGATATTGGTATATGCACATTTTTTTTTTTAAAATCTCTGGCAGCTCTACATAACTCTGTTCTGAGTTAGAACTTCATAACTTATTTCAAAAATTCGGTTTGCATCCTATTTCAGTTACTGTGAGTACATAATAATCAACCCCAAAACTTATGATTTTACTCCTCAACAACATCTAGTAGTAGTAGTGTTAGTGTTAGTTGCTCAGTTGTGTCCGACTCTTTGTGACCCAGTGGACTATAGCCCTCCAGGCTCCTCTGCACATGGGATTCTCCAGGCAAGAACACTGAAGTGGATTGTCATTCCCTTCTCCAGAATTTCTTCCAGACCCAGGGGTAGAACCTGAGTCTCCTGCATTGCAGGTGGATTCTTTACCATTTGAGCTACAGGGGTTTTAAATTCAGCAATATCTAATTTGCTCACAAATATGCAGTCTTAGGGCTTGGTGGAGAAAGTTCATTTCCGCTCTGCTTGCTGTGTGCTGGGGCAGCTTGGAGGCTGGAGAAGGGAATCATCTGAAAGCTGCTCCTAGCCTGGGCTGCTGCTGCCAAGTCGCTTCAGTCGTGTCCGACTCTGTGCAACCCCATAGTTGGCAGCCCACCAGGCTCCACTGTCCCTGGGATTCTCCAGGCAAGAAGACTGGAGTGGGTTGCCATTTCCTTCTCCAATGCATTAAAGTGAAAGGGAAAGTGAATTGACTCAGTCCTGTCTGACTCCTAGCGACCCCATGGACTGCAGCCTACAAGACTCCTCCATCCATGGGATTTTCCAGGCAAGAGTACTGGAGTAGGTTGCCATTGCCTTCTCCACCTAACCTGAGCCGTCATATATAAAGTGAAGTTACCCTGAAGTAAGCATGATTCAGCATGGTGCCTTCAGGGTAACTTGACTTAGTATATGATGGCTCAGGGCTTCCTGGGTGGAACAGTGATAAAGAATCTGCCTGCCAATGTAGGAGATACAAGAGACTGGGTTAGGAAGATCCTCTGGAGAAGGAAATGGCAACCCACTTCAGTATTCTTGCCTGGGAAATCCCATGGACAGAGGAGCCTGGTGGGCTACAGTCCATGGGGTCGCAAAGAGTCAGACACAATTGACCACACACACACACACACACACACACATGCACATACACACATGACAGCTCAGAGCTCTAGAGATGCATGTACTAAGGACAGAGGAAAAACCAAGTAGATGGTGTATTGTTTTTCTGTGATCTGGTCATGAGTCTTATGGTGTCATGTCCATTGCATTCTATCCCTTTGAAGAAGTCATTAAGGCCAGCCTGTGATCAAGGGGAGTTTGAATTTAGACTCCACATTTCCTGGGAGAAGTGTCAACAAACTTGCAAAGATATTTCAAAGCCATTACTCAACCAATCACTTTACTGGAAGTTTTGCAACATCAATTAAGTCCAGACTTAACACTTACTCTGAGTGAGACAGAAACTCCTGCAGAGAAGTAAAACTAGAATATCATCATCACTTCTTACATAAAAGGATAAAGATGAGGAGCTTGAATGTGGACCCTTACTCCAATATAAGGCAAACTGTTATAACGCCTCCAAAGCCTAGACTTTGGGGATGCATTTCTGTTCTTTGAATGGGTGCAAGTGGGACTCTTATAAAAGGAGAGGGAGAGGAAGGGTAGCAGTTGATGTCAATGTAGATGTTAGTAGACACAAGCTTTTCTGTACCCTCATTGCTTCCCTACTCTGTCTTGGCTTGTCCCCCCAGGCTAGGCTTCAGGAAGGCTGGTTAGTGACTTTCCCTTCATCTTCCAGTTGCATTTTCTAGAACTTTTCTTTCCCAGCTACTTCCACAATTGTGCAAAATATCATTTCTATAATAAATAATAAATTTGATATTCTGTAATAGTGATAGTGGTTCTGTTTCTAATTGAATACTAACTGATAGAGAAGAAACCAGCATCATATTATTTCATAAAAAATTCTTATTTTTGACTAAATATAGCTTGAATAGTTTGTTATTTTCAACACTAAGCTTCAACTTTGTATAGATGACAGCTATAAACTAAGTATAGGGGACCTATTAAAATCTAATGATATTTCTTAGAACACTTTGCATTGACCTCTATTAAAACATCACCCCCCAAAATGGATAGAGTACAGGTTAATATGCAGTACAGCGTGTATTTTTCTTCTGCTAGACCAGGGGTTGGCAAATGTTTTCTGAAACAGACTAGGTAGTAAACATTTTAGTCTTTGAGGGTCCCTGTTGAAAGACCCAAATGTGCTGATAAGGTGTGAAAATTCACAGATAATACATGATTGAATGGGCGAGGATATAGCTCAATGAATCTGTATTCACAAACACAGGCTGTGGGCAGGGTTTGGCCTGTGGGCCTTAATTTGCCATTAAGTGCTCAGAAGCCAGTTGACATTCTGTAAATATTGATCTGATAAAAGAAAAATGCCATGGAAATGATTTTATGGAGGACCACAGGGAATGAAACAAGCAAATATGTAAAAGAAACAAGAAGTGACTTGCCTCAAGCAGGAACAATATCAGAGAACCAAGAGGAGGAAAGAGAGGAAAAGGTTAATATTAAAGAAATTGAAATAAAAAATTTGTTTCCTGTGTGCTGGTAGGAAATATGTGTTGTAGGCAGTATATTTGTTTCACGAAGTGGGGTACAGCACTTTTTACATATCCTAAAAATGTTACTCCTAGCTGAGGCTCCCCCTTGGCAAGCTTGACTAGGCTGATATTACCAGTCATTTGAGTGTATATGTGGGTATGCGGGCAGCAGTTGCTCCCTTTCCTAATATGGTTGGAGATTCGAGGCTTATGCAGTCCAGGAAAACAGTGAACGTTTCTGGCACTCAACTTGAAGTGGTCACCATGGTGCCAAGCCCTACTGTGGGATTGTGGCTGAGCTTCCCAAGGTCACAGCAGGAGGGCCAGCTCTTCCTGTTCTCCACCCCCAGGCCTGAGGAATTTCGTTTCTTACCCACAATGCACTAAAATACCAAGTGACTCCTCTCTGTTCTGGAAAGTTGCAAATTAGTTGGCCCTAGAAATCAAATTGCCAACATCTGTTGGCTCACAGACAAAGCAAGAGAATTCCAGGAAAACATCTACTTCTGCTTTATTGAGTATGCCAAAGCCTTAAGACTATGAGGATCGCCACAAACTGTGGAAAAAAAGAGATGGGAATACCAGACCACCTTACCTGCCTCCTCGGAAATCTGTATGCAGGTCAAGACGCAACAGCTAGAACTGGACGTGGAGCAAAGGGCTGGTTCCAAATTGGGAAGGAAGTATGTCAAGGCTGTATATTGTCACCTGGCTTATTTAACTTATATGCAGAGTACATCATGAGAAACGCTGGGCTGGAGGAAGCACAAGCTGGAAACAAGATGGCAGAGGAGTAAGTGGACGTGGAGTACACCTCTCTTCACAGATCCATCAGGAATACACCTTCAGGCACAGAAGTGCATGTAGAACACTAGCTGAGAGCGGACAGGAGTACCTGACCAGTGGGAAGAATATATAGAATGATGCAAAACTCGGTAAGATGAAGTAGGAACTAGGGGGAAAAACAGGAGTGTTAGCAGGACTGGACCTGTCCTCGGCCAGTGGGGGAACTGAAGCAGGGGTCCGATCCCCACATCGGGGCAATTGTCTGAGTCAGAGGAGAAACATTTAAGACTGAGAGTGAAACAGCTGATCTGTGGCAGCCTAAATGGAACGAGAATCGGACAGTTCTTGCTGTAGCCAAGACATACATACCCTGGACATACCTTGGACAGGGGACACAAGTCATCTGAAGGCGCAGTGGCTGGAAGCTGAAGTTTAGGGATTGTGGAGCAATCCCAAGGTGAGGGTTGCTGTTGACTGCAGAGAGATGGATTGAGGGGATGTGAGGGAAGAGATCTTGGTGGGAAATCCCTGTGGAGGAAAGCTGGGCAGCCGTGGAAGCAAGGGGATACTGCTGAGTCATGCGTAGGGGGTGGAGCCATCACCATTGCCTCTCTCTCTCCACACACCAGCATTGGCAGCTGAACAATAGGGAGCCTGGCCCATCAAATGCCTGACGCAATGAACTATAGAGTAGGACCCCACCCAGGGTGCCCCTTTAAGTGTCTGATGTGCCGATCTACAGAGTAGGACACCAGCCAGGGGGTCCCCTCTATGTGCCTGATGCATGGAACAACAGAGAAGGACCCCAGGCAAAGGGAGCCCTCTAAGTGCCTGAATGGATGGAGCTACGGAGAAAGACTGGCCAGAGGCCTTCTGATCACCAGCTACAAGAGGCTCAAATAAAGACTCTGATAGATATCAGAGTGTGGCCTGCCAAGCTTCTCTGTCAGGGAGGGAGGTTCTCCAGGCAAGAATACTGGAGTGTATAGGCCAATACTGGTTACCATAACCTTCTAGAGCACTATATTTCCTGCTGCCCTAGCCATCAACTCCTCTGAGTACCTGCTGCAACCCAAGCATCTGTACCACCTCCACACCTGACCCTCACAGGGACAAACCCAAGTCTTCCAGGGCAGCCTCAGGAGCAAACACCAGTGGACAACCCACATGCAGAGGTGGAAATAAAACCACAATTGAAACCCAGGGGCAGTGTGGCTAAGGAAGAAGACCCCAAACCTTCCCACCAGCTGTGCAAGCTGCAGATAAAATCCACACAGTCAATTAGGCAGACTCTGTGTCTATGGAATATATAAAAGGTCTTTGAGCACTCCCACAAAAGAAAATGCACTAGTTCTTTTTTCTTAATTAATTAATTAATTTATTTTTTCATTTATTTTTATTAGTTGGAGGCTAATTACTTTACAATATTGTAGTGGTTTTTGTCATACATTGACATGAATCAGCCATGGATTTGCATGTGTTCCTCATCCTGATCCCCCCTCCCCCCTCCCTCCCCTCCCATCACTCTGGGTCTTCCCAGTGCACCAGGCCTGAGCACTTGTCTCATGCATCCAACCTGGGCTGGTGATCTGTTTCACACTTGATAATATACATGTTTCAATGCTATTCTCTCAGATCATTCCACCCTCACCTTCTCCCACAGAGTCCAAAAGTCTGTTCTATACATCTGTATCTCTTTTTTCTGTCCTGCATATATGGTTATCATTACCATCTTTTAAAATTCCATATATATGTGTTAGTATACTGTTGGTGTTTATCTTTCTGGCTTACTTCACTCTGTATAATGGGCTTGCGTTTCATCCATCTCATTAGAACTGATTCAAATGTCTTCTTTTTAATGACTGAGTAATATTCCATTGTGTATATGTACCATAACTTTCTTATCCATTTGTCTGCTGATGGGCATCTAGGTTGCTTCCATGTCCTGGCTATTATAAACAGAAACGCACTAGTTCTGATAGCTGTGGAAACTGGAGGTAAGAACACACAGGGCCAGATTAGAATCTGAGCTGCCCCCACAGCAGGTCCAGAGATCAGCACAGTGTTGGAGGGCAACCTGGGGAGGTGAGGTGGACTGTGACTCCCAGCAAGGGAAAGGACTCTGACAGCAGTGACTCAAGAAAAACATTTATTATTCTTATGTTTTGACTTGTTCTGTAGATTCTTTCGGATTTTTTTCTTTTTTCTTTTCCTTTCCCTGCATTGTAGTTGTCGATTTTATTAGCACTATGAAATCTAATTAAGCTTTTGAGGTTTTTTTCCCTCAGTCGTATTTTTTATCGTTGTTATAAACCTCTGCCTCTACGTTAGGCTTCTGCAGTTTTGTGGAGTTTTCCTTTTTTAAAAAAACTTTTCTTTTCTCTTTTTTTAATTTTAATTTTTGAACCTATTATTATTTTTTCTACATTTATTCCTTTGTTTGCTTTTCCTGTTCTTTTCCCCTTGCAGTTAATCTTTGATGTATATAAATCTTCTTTATCTACCTCTATTTTACTTTGCCTATCTATTTTTTCTTTTCTTTCTTTCCTTTCCTCTCAACATATTTGTTAGTTTTTTTTTCATTGCTTTATTCCCCACTTGGCACCTTGCTTTGGTTTTCTTTTCAAGTTTGTGCTTTATTTAGTAGTTTTGTTCTTAACTGGTAAATATAATTTTTGATTTCCTTTGTTTGCCAGGTCAATCTACTGTATTTTATTTTTGTTGGACTGTTTTGACTTTGCTCATGGGTGTGTATGTGTATATTCCATTCTTTTAATTATTATTTGCTTGATTTTGTAACTGCCATTTGTCTGGGGTTCATCTTTGATTTCTTGTTTTTGGATATTTGTTTCACTCTCCCTTAATGCCATAAACCAACCACTTGTGGGATCTTCATTCCTGACCAGAGATAAAGCCCTGAGCCTTTGGAGTAGGAGCACTGACTCCAAGATCAGACTACCAGAGAACTAATCCTAGGGAGTATCAAATAGTGAGAACTCACACAAGGGAAATCACTTGAATACAAGACCTGGCATCACCCAACCACCAATAGCACCCTGTGTAGGACACCTCATCTAAACAACAAACAAAACAAAAATACAAAACCAGTCATCAGCAGACAGGATTACCACCTCATTCAGCCTTGCCCATCAGAGGAAAAACAAGCAAACAAACAAAGAAAAACTGAGCACCAATCTCACCCTATATGAAGCTTACACAAACCACTGGACCAACCTTAGGAGGGCAGAAACCAAAAGGAAGAAAGAATTCAACCTTGAAGCCTGGGAAAAGGAGACCTCAAGCACAGTAAGTTAAAAAAAAAAAAGAAAAAGAAAAGGCAGAGAAATACTACACAAATGAAGAAATAAAACAAACACAGAAGTCCAAATAAATGAAGAGGAAATATGCAAACTAGCTGAAAAAAAAATTCAGAATAATGATAGTAAAGATGATCAAAAACCTAGAAAATAAAATGGAGAAAATGCAAGAATCAATTAGCAAAGACTTAGAAGAATTAAAGAATAAACGTATAGAGACAAACAACACAATTATTGAAATTAAAAATACTCTAGAAGGAATCAATGGCAGAATATCTGAAGCAGAAGAATGAATCAGTGACCTGGAAGATAAAATGGTGGAAATAACTTCTGAAGAGCAGAATAGAGTAAAAACAATGAAAAGAACTGAGGATAGTCTCAGAGACCTCTAGGGCAATATCAAATGCACCAACATTTGAACTATAGGGGTCCCAGAAGAAGAAGAGAAAAAGAAAGGGTATGAGGAAATTTTTGAAGAGATTATAGTTGAAAATTTCCACAACATGGAAAAGAAAATAGTCAATCAAATCCTAGAGGCACCAAGAGTCCCATACAGGATAAAACCAAGGAGAAACATGCCAGGACACATACTAATCAAACTAACAAAGACTAAAAATAAAGAAAGAATATTAAAAGAAGCAAGGGAGAAGCAACAAGTAACATACAAGAGAAATCCAATAGGCTTAACAGCTGATCTTTCAGCAGAAACTCTGCAGACCAGAAGGGAATGGCAGGGTATATTTAAAGTACTGAAAGGGAAAAATCTACAACCAAGAAATGCTGTACCCAGCAAGGATCTCATTCAGAATTGATGGAGAAATAAAAGGCTTTTCAGACAACCAAAATTAAGAGAATTCAGTACTACTAAACCAGCTTTACGACAAATGTTAAAGTCACTTATATAGTCAAGAAATATAAGAGAAGAAAAAGATCTACAAAATCAACGCCAATCAATTAAGAAAATGGCAATAGGAACATATATGTCAATAATTACTTTAAATGTGAATGGATTAAATGCTCCAACCAAAAGACAGATTGGCTGAATGGCTACAAAAACAAGACCCATATATATGCTGTCTACAAGAAACCCACTTCAGACTTAAAGACGCACATAGACTGAAAATGGAGGATGGAAAAATATATACCATGAAGTGGGAAGCAAAAGAAAACTGGAGTAGCAATCAGACAAAAGTTCTAAGGAGATGGATGAAACTGGAGCCCATTATACAGAGTGAAGTAAGCCAGAAAGATACAGACCAAAACAGTATACTAATGCATATATATGGAATTTAAAAAGATGGTAACGATAACCCTGTATACAAAACAGAAAAAAAGACAGAGATGTATAGAACAGACTTTGGGACTCTGTGGGAGAAGGCGAGGGTAGGATGTTCTGAGAGAATAGCATTGAAACAAGTTTACTATCAAGGGTGAAACAGATCACCAGCCCAGGTTGGATGCATGAGACAAGTGCTCAGGCCTGGTGCACTGGGAAGACCCAGAGGGATGGGATGAGGAGGGAGGTGGGAGGGGGGATCAGGATGGGGAACACATGTAAATCCATGGCTGATTCATGTCAATGTATGACAAAAACCACTACAATATTGTAAAGTAATTAGCCTCCAACTAATAAAAGTAAATGAAAAAAAAAATAGACCTTAAAATAAAGAAGATTACAAGAGATAAGGAAGGACGCTACATAATGGCCAAGGGATCAATCCAAGAGGAAGACATAACAGTTGTAAATATCTATGCACCCAACATAGTAACACCTCAATTCATAAAACAAACACTAACAGACATAAAAGGAGAAACTGACAGTAACACAATAATAATAGGAGACTTTAACACCCTACTCACACTAATAGACAGATCATCAGAACAGAAAATTAATAAGGAGATATAAGTCTTAAATGATACATTAGATGAGATGGATTTCATTGACATCTTCAGGACATTCCATCCAAATCCAGAAGAAGACACCTTCTCAAGTGCACATGGAAGATTTTTCAGGATAGATAACATCTTGGGTCATAAATCAAACCTCAGTAAATTTAAAAAAATTGAAATCATATCAAGCATCTTCTCTGACCACAATGCTCTGAGACTAGATATCAATTACAAGAAAAAAACTAAGAAACACAAACACATGGAGATTAAACAACATGTTTCTAAATAACCAACAGGTTACTGAAGAAATCAAAAGGGAAATCAAAAAATTTCTAGAAAGAAATGACAATGAAAACACAACAACTCAAAACCTATGGGATGAAGCAAAAGCAGTTCTAAGAGGGAAGTTTGCAGCAAGACAATCCTACCTCAAGAAACAAGAAAAACATTGAACAGACCATCTAAATTTACACCTAAAGCAACTGGAAAAAGAAGAAGGAAAAAACCCCAAAATTAGTAGAAAGAAAGAAATCATAAAGATCTGAACAGAAATAAATGAAAAAGAAATGAAAGGAAACAATAGTAAAGATTAATAAAACTGAAAGCTGGTTCTTTGAGAAGATAAACAAAATTGACAAACCCTTAGCCAGACTCATCAAAAAAAAAAAAAAAAAAAAAAAAAAAGAGAGAGAGAGAAGAATCAAATCAACAAAATTAGAAATGAGAAAGGAGCGGTTACAACAGACAATGCAGAAATACAAAGGATTATAAGAGACTATTATGAACAATTATATAGTAATAAAATTGAAAATCTGGAAGAAATGGACAGATTCTTAGAAAAGTTCAACCTTCCAAGACTGAATGAGGAAGAAATAGAAATTATGAACAACCTGATTACAAGCACTGAAATTTAAGCTGTGATCAAAAGTCTCTCAAAAAACAAAAGCCCAGGACCAGATGGCCTCACAGGATAATGCTATCAAACATTTAGAGAATAGCTAATGCCTATCCTTCTAAAAATCTTTCAGAAAATTGCAGTGGAAGGAACACTTCCAAACTGATTCTATGAGGCCACTATCACTTTGACACCAAAACCAGGCAAAGACAACCCAAGAAAAGAAAGCTGCAGGCCAATATCACTGATGAACATAGATGCAAAAATCCTCAAGAAAATTTTAGCAAACAGAATTCAGCAACATATCAAAAAGCTCATACATCATGATCAAGTTGGGTTTATTCCAGGGATGCAAGGATTCTTCAATATATGCAAATCAATCAATGTGATATACCATATTAACAAATTAAAAGATAAAAACCATGTGATAACCTCAATAGATGCATTAAAAGCCTTTGGCAAAATTCAGCACCTATTTTTGATTAAAACTCTTAAAAAAATGGGCATCGAAGGAACCTACCTCAACATAGTTAAAGGCCATATATGATAAGCCTATAGAAAACATTATTCTCAATGGTGAAAAACTGAAAGCATTCCCCCTGAGATCACGAACAAGACAAGGGTGTCCACTTTTGCCACTATTATTCAACATAGTTCTGGAAATCCTAGCTACAGCAATCAGAGAAGAAAAAGAAATAAAAGGAATCCAAGTTGGAAAAGAAGAAGTAAAGCTCTCACTGTTTGCAGATGACATGATACTGTACATAGAAAACCCTAAAGATAGTATCAGAAAATTACTAGAGCTAATCAGTGAATCAGTTGCAGGATACAAAATCAATACACAGAAATCACTTGCATTTCTATATACTAACAATGAAAAATCAGAAAGAACAATTAAGGAATCAATCTCATTCACCATTGCAACAAAATGAATTAAATATTTAGGAATAAACTTACCTAAGGAGATAGAAGAATTGTACACAGAAAATTATAAGGTGCTAATGAAAGCAATGAAAGATGACATAAGTGGATGGAGAGATATTCCATGTTCCTGGATAGGAAGAATCAATATTGTGAAAATGAATATACTACCAAATGCAATCTAGAAATTCAATGCAATCCCTATCAAATTACCAATGGCATTTTTCACAGAACTAGAACAAAAAATTTCACAATTCTTGTGGGAACACCAAAGACCCTGAATAGCCAAAGCAGTCTTGAGAAAGAAGAATGGAGCTGGAGGAATCAATGTTTCTGACTTCAGACTATACTACAAAGTTACAGTCATCAAGACAGTATGGTACTAGCACAAAAACAGAAATATAGACCAATGGAACAAGATACAAAGCCCAGAAACAAAGCCATGCACCTATGTGTACCTTATTTTTGACAAAGGAGGCAAGAATATACAATGGGACAAAGACAGCCTCTTCAATAAATGGTGATGGGAAAACTGGACAGTCACATGTAAAAGAATAAAGTTAGAACAGTTCCTAACACCACACACAAAGATAAACTCAAAATGGATTAAAGACCTAAATGTAAGACCAGAAAGTATAGAACTCTTAGAAGAAAACATAGGCACAACACTCTATGGCATAAATCAAAGCAAGATCCTCTATGACCCACCTCCTAGAGTAATGGAAATAAAAACAAAAGTAAAGAAGTGGGACCTGATTAAACTTAAAAGCTTTTGCACAGCAAAGGAAACTCTAAACAAGATGAAAAGACAACCCTCAGAATGGGAGAAAATAATAGCAAATGAAACAACTGACAAAGGATTAATTTCCAAAATATATAAGCAGCTCATACAACTCAATGCCAGAAAAACAAACAACCCAATCAAAAAGTGGGGGAAAAGACCTAAACAGACATTTCTCCAAAGAAGACATACAGATGGCTAACAAACACATGAAAAGATGCTCAATACCACTCATTATTCACTCACTTGTGTCCGACTCTTTGCAACCCCATGGACTGCAGCATGCCAGGCTTCCCTGTCCATCACCAACTCCCAGAGTTTACCCAAACTCATGTCCATTGAGTCAGTGATGCCATCCAACCATCTCATCCTCTGTCATCCCCTTCTCTTGCCCTCAATCTTTCCCAGCATCAGGGTCTTTTCCAATGAGTCAGTTCCTCACATCAGGTGGCCAAAGTATTGGAGTTTCAGCTTCAGCATCAGTTCTGCCAATGAATAATCATGACTGATCTCCTTTAGGATGGACTGGTTAGATCTTCTTGCAGTCCAAGGGACTCTCAAGAGTATTCTTCAACACACAGTTCAAAAACATCAATTCTTCAGTGCTCAACTTTCTTTATAGTCCACTTCTCACATCCATACATGACTACTGGAAAAATCATAGCTTTGACTAGATGGATGTTTGTTGGCAAAGTAATGTCTCTGTTTTTTTATATGCTGTCTAGGTTGGTCATAACTTTTCTTCCAAGGAGTAAGTGTCTTTTAATTTCATGGCTGCAGTCAGCATTATTAGAGAAATGCAAATAAAAACTACAATGAGATATCACCTCACACTGGTCAGAATGGCCATCATCAAAATGTCTACAAACAATAAATGTTGAAGAGGGTGTGGAGAAAATGGAAAGCTCTTGCACTGTTGGTGGGAATGTAAATTGATACAGCCAATAGGGAAGACGGTATGGAGATTCCTTAAAAAACTAGGAATAAAACCACCATATGATCCAGCAATCCCACTCCTAGGCATATACCCTGAGGAAACCAAAATTGAAAGAGACACATATATCCCATTGTTTTTTGCAGCACTATTTACAATAGCTAGAACATGGAAACAAACTAGATGTCCATCGACAGATGAATGGATAAAGAAGTAGTGGTACGTATACAGAATGGAATATTACTCAGCCATAAAAAGGAACACCTTTGAGTCTGTTCTGATGAGGTGGATGAACCTAGAACCTATTATACAGGATGAAGTGAGTCAGAAAGGGAAAGATAAATGTCATATTCTAATACACATATACAGAATCTAGAAGAATGGTGCTGAAGAACGTATTTATAGGGCAGCAATGGAGAAACATATAGAGAATAGACTTATGGACATGGGGAGAGGGGAGGAGAGGGTGAGATGTGTGGAAAGAGTAACACGGAAACTTGTATTGCCATATGTAAAATAGATAGCCGATGGGAGTTTGCTGTATGGCTCAGGAAACTCAAACAGGTGCTCTGTATCTACCTAGAGGGGTGGAATGGGGAGGGAGATGGGAGGAAGTTTCAAAAGGGAGGATCAGAGATTCATGTTGAGATTTGATAGAAAACAACAAAATTCTGTAAAACAATTATCCTTAAATAAAAAATAAATAAATAAAGATTTCCAGGAGAAATATCAATAACCTCAGATATACAGATAACACCACCCTTATGGCAGAAAGCAAAGAGGAAGTAAAGAGCCTCTTGATGAAAGTGAAAGAGGAGAGTGAAAAAACTGGCTTAAAACTCAGCATTCAGAAAACTAAGATCATGGCATCCACTCCCATCACTTCATGGCAAGTAGATGGGAAAACAATGGAAACAGTGAGAGACTTTATTTTGGGGGGCTCCAAAATCACTGCAGATGTTGACTGTAGCCATGAAATTAAAGACGCTTGCTGCTTGGAAGAAAAGTTATGACCAACCTAGACAGCATATTAAAAAACAGAGACATTACTTTGCTGACAAACATCCATCTAGTCAAAGCTATGGTTTTTCCAGTAGTCATGTATGGATGTGAGAGTTGAACTATAAAGAAACCTGAACACTGAAGAATTGATGCTTTTGCACTATGGTGTTGGAGAAGATTCTTGAGAGTCCCTTGGACTGCAAGGAGATCCAACCAGTCCATCCTAAAGGAGATCAGTCCTGCGAGTTCATTGGAAGGACTGATGCTGAAGCTGAAACTCCAATACTTTGGCCACGTGATGTGAAGAACCAACTCATTGGAAAAGACCCTGATGCTGGGAAAGATTGAAGGTGGGTGGAGAAGCAGACAACAGAGGATGAGATGGTTGAATGGCATCACCGACACGATTGGCATGAGTTTGAATAGACCCCGGGAGTTGGTGATGGACAGGGAAGCCTGGCATGCTGCAGTCCATGGGGTCGCAAAGAATAGGGCACGTCTGAGTGACTGAACTGTACTGAGAATGCTTTACCCCAATCCCCACTGGCCAACTGGCTGAGTGTTTACAGTTAAAGTGAAAGTTGCTCAGTTGTGTCCGATTTTTGTGACCCCATGGACTATACTGTCAGAATACTGGAATGGGTAGCCTTTCCCTTCTCCAGGGGATCTTCTTAACCCAGGGATCAAACCCAGGTCTCTTGCATTGCAGGTGGATTCTTTACCAACTGAGCCACAAGGGAAGCCCAACAATACTGGAGTGGGTAGCCTATCCACTCTCCAGTAGATCTTCCTGACCCAGGAATCAAACTGGGGTCTTCTGCATTGCAGGCGGATTCTTTACCAGCTGAGCTATCAGAGAAGCCCTGCTAGAAAAAGCCTGCCTCTCCTGAATGCGGGACTCTGGGTAAGGCCTTCAGAACTGACAGAGATGATTTGGGTTGTAATTAAGATCCTCCCACCCCCATCCCTTTCAGACAGCTTTCCTTTTTGGCCCTGGAAGAAAGACCTTGTGGGCAGGAGTAAATACCATTCATTCCTTTTTAATAGATAAGAAGAAATAGACACAGAGAAATGTCTCAGTAGATTATTATTCTACAGTAAATTCTCAATAAATCATCATGCTACACATGTGAAATACCATTTGCTAGTAAAAATAAACTCAAAGAATCAAATGAAATAGTATATAGGAAATGTTGCTTTCTTTTGTTTCTTCACTGTTTGTAGGGCATGGAGGTGAATACATTTCCTGGATGTAGGTGAGGTTCACAGTTAAAACAGGGAGAGAGCAAAAGGGTTTTCAGAATGAGAGGAATTACAGAGGAAATACCTCTCTCTTTTTCAGATCTGTGAATTTGCTGACTCCTCCCCTCCCTCTGAACTTCTAAATAAGGTGTGTGTCTTCTGAGTTCCCGAAAATAGGCCAGCTGTCTGCAGAGTATTTAAAGAACTCAAAGGAATATTTCTAAGTTATGACCATCTCCTCCAAAAAGAGAGGCAGAGATTAAGGAGCTGCTGAGTTTATGTCATGGATGCATGATTCACTGACCCTTCTTTTTATTTTAAAAGCACACATAATTTTTAAATTTTTATTTATTTATTTATATTTGGCTGTGCTGGGTCTTCATTCCTGTACTTAGGCTTTCTCTAGTTGTGGCGAGAGGGGGCTACTCTAGTTGCAGTTCTTGGGCTTCTCATTTTGGTGGCTTCTCCTGCTGTGAAGCACAGGTACCTGGGCTTCAGCAGTTGAAACATGCAGGCTCAGTAGTTACAACTTTAGGTCTCTAAAGCACAGGCTTAGTAATTGTGGCACATGGGTTTAGTTGCTCCCAGGCATGTGGAATCTTCCTGGACCAGGGATTGAACCTGTGTACCCTGCATTAGCAGGTGAATTCTTATCCACTGATCACCAGGGAAGTCCCTGACCCTTCTTCTTAAAATATCTGATAGGGTAAAGCCTAGAAGACTTGAGAATACATGACTGAACCAGATCCTGCTAAAATCTACACATTCTCCGAATGTGGGTATGCAGAGGAGAATTTTGTTTAAGAACATTGGTGTTAGAGAAAGTTTTCCCTGTTGCTCTTTTCTTTATTAACTGTGTGAACTTTGTGCCAGGGATTTCTTAAGCTTCAGGTTCCTTGTCTTTGTTGTTGTTGCTGTTCAGTTGCTAAGTCACGCCTGACTCTGCGACCCCATGAACTGCAGTACACCAGACTTCTCCGTCCTTCACCATCACCCAGAATTTGTTCAAATTCGTGTCCATTGAGTTGGTGATGCCATCTAACCATCTCATCCTCTGTCACCCGCTTCTCCTCCTGCCCTCAATCTTTCCCAGCTTCAGGTTCTTTTCCAATGAGCCAGCTCTTCGCATCAGGTGGCCAAAGTATTGGAGCTTCGGCTTCAGCATCAGTCCTTCCAATGAATATTCCTTTAGGACTGACTGGTTTAATCTCCTTGTCTTTAAAAGGGAGGTAATAGCAGCATCTACCTCATAGGTTAAGAGTATGAATGTGAAGTTGGGACTGTCCAGGCCCCATTAACTATGCTCTGGGTGAGCTTGGGTAGTCCTTTACCTTTCCCACCCACTTTCCCCATATGGAGCTACACCTAACAACTGGACATAGCTTATAGTGTTGCTATGATACTTTAATAAATAAAGAGAAGTGAAATATTTAGAGCAGTGCCTATCACCTATTAGAGCTCAGGAAATGTTAATTCTTCATAATGCTTTTAGAAGCAGGAATGAAATTGGGGGAGCCAATGTCAAAAAGCCTGTAGACTAGTAGATGAGCTGCTAGAAGATGCCCAGCACTATGGTGGATCCCAAGGAGATGCAAGGTGCAGGACTATCTTAAATGCATGAGTTCTTTGTCCAGAAAGGTTCTTTGGACAGGTATTTATACCTCACTTATAGGCTGATGCTCCTAATCCAGTCATTAATGAATAAATCCATTAGCCTAAGACAGTGAGTTGATTATCTATTGCTACATAAAAGCAACCCCTAGAGTTAGTGACTTAGAATATTAACTATCATTTATTATTTTTCCTGATATTTTGGGTTGACTGGGTAAGTTTTGCTTCACATGGTATTGGGAGAGGCTGCAGTCATCTGGAGGGCTCAGCTGGGTGGGAGGTCCAAGATGGCTCATTCACCTGGTGCACGTTCAGCGTTGGCTGGGAGCTCAGCTGGGGATGCCAAACGAACCTCACTCCTCCTCCATATACCCTTTCCTGTGGCTTTGGCAGCTCATAGCATGTATCTGGGTTCCAAGCACTAGGAAGTGGAAGCTGCTAGCCCCATTAAGAAGTGGGCTCAGAAGTTGCAGAGTGTCACTTCTGCAGCCTCCTGTTTCTCAAGCCCATCACAGGGCCAGAAAGATTTAAATGGAGGAGAAATAAACTCTACCTCTTGATATGAGAAGCAGTTATCAGAGATAGGGAGGGGCAGTCTTTGTAAACTAGCTATGTGTAATTTATTGCTATGTAACAAACTATCTCAAAACATGGCAGGTTGAATCAATGAACCTGGGGAATTCCCTGGTGGTCCAGTGGTGAGGACTTGGTACTTTCACTGCTGTGGCCCAGATTCAACCCCTGTTTGGGGATCTAAGATCCAATAAGCCTTGCGTGAGGCCATAAATAAATAAAACAATGGACATTTATCACCTCACGGTTTCTGAGGGTCAGGGATCTGGGGATGGCTGAGCTGAGTGGTTTGATTTCAGAGCCTCTTATGATGTTGCAGTCAAGTTGCAGTTTCTGAAGGAGCTGCAGTAGCCACTTCTAAACTCACTCGTGTGGTGGCTGGCAGGAGGCTTCAGTTTCTCGCCTTAGAGTTCTCTCCATAGGGCTGCTCATCATACAGTTCCCTGCAGTATGAGTGATCTAAGGAAAGATAGAGAGCAGGAGAGGGAAAGGGAGAAGGACAGGGAGAAGCAGAGTGAGAAAGAGAGGGGGCCAACTTGAAAGAGAAAATCTCAAGGCAGGAACTGCAATCTTTTATAACCTAATATTGGTAGTGATGTACTGTCACTTCTACTATGTGCTATTGGTCATACAGACCATACCTGGTACCGTGTGGGAAGGGCCTACAAAAGGTATAGTTTGGAGATTTCTGGGGATCATGTTAGAGGCTGCTTACCCCACTAGTTCACAAGGGTGCTGTGCGTGAGAAGCTTCTCAGGAACTTGTTAAATATGTAGGTCTCTTGGCTAAGATTCCAGTGTGAGCCACATTTTGGGGAGATTTGACCATATACTAGGGCTTTAATGTTGTTGACTGTGTGATGTTCAAAGGACAGTTAATTGTCTGGTGCAAGCACACATTTACACTTGTATGTGAGTAGATGTGGGTTTCTCTTCTGCTCCCAGAGGTTTTAATTCTTACTGAACATGCAGACATTTAGGTTGTTTGAAGTGTGTGGCACTGACAGATACATGGTTTTTTGGTTTTAGGTTCTTCAGTGAATTCTGCTTATTTTTGATTTTCCCTAGTCAAAATCATGCTATTGATTGACATACATGTTCTTGAAGGTAAACATCTATATCAGTGGCTACTTACCTGCAGATACTTATCACATACATATGTACGTTGATGATGTCACTACCACTGGATTTCATGAGCATCCCAAGTAAGACAGTTCCTAATCTTCTGGTTTGAGTCTTATCACCATCAGGAAGCCCTCCACCTGTATTTGGATTTATCCCCCTACCTTCCTTCCCTTCTTCCTTCTTTCCCTCCCTCCATTTTAGTCAACAGAATGTCTGTGGAGTCACCTTTTGGGCTCTCTGCTTCACTCACAACGATTCTGCCTTCTCTTTTGCTTCCTCTTCTGTGTTCCCCCTACCTGAATTTGAACCATAGCTCTGATAGTCTAAACTTAGCAAATTGGGTCATTTGGACATTTGACTCAAGTTGGGCAATTTGATTCCTCCCCTGGTATTTGGAATTGGGACCAAAGGAGAGACAACAAGGGATTCTTTTTGCATGGCTGAACTCTTGCCCTATAGATACAAAACCTGTGGTGGAACTGAGTCCCTTCACCACCACTCTGCTCTTTTGTTGTGTAAGATGATAACAGAAAAGTCAGTCTTAGTGATTAAAGAGCAAAGCAGATGTAGGGGTGAATGCGTAATGGAATATGGGAAACAGTGACCTTTGGATTCCAGATGGCTTTCCATTTCCTAAATCAGTCTCTCCCTGGGTCTTGGCTTGGATTCCATGAGCTTCCAATGTATGCTTATATTATGCACCCCATCTTCCTACCCTTTTAAACTGATGCTAGCTCCTATAGATTTCTGTTATTTGATTGTTAATACAATCCATCTATACAGGCACTAAGGCTATACTTACAACCTGGTGAGTTCAGGGATTGAAAGATTCTTTCTGAAGTCTACCTATAGAACAAAAGCTGCATGGACATAAGGTGGTGGGACATCTGGGAGGGATTTCTCACTTCAGCTGGGAGTACTGGCAAAGGTTTCACAGAGCAGGTGAAATTTGAACTGGGCTTTGAAGTATGGTAGGAGTTTGCTTAGAATGACAAGGGCCTAAGTCTGATATATCTAAGTGGTGTGTAAAGGAATAAGGGAGAGCAACCTAGAAACTGGAGATGTCACTTGATACCAGAAAAGTCAAGGGTTTCTTATGCCATGCTAAAAATAACAAGGCGTATTTTCAAAAGAGAAATGAAGATAATCTAAAGCATAATTTGGAAACAATTGGTCTGGAATATCTCCTTATTATGAATTCATTTGCTATGCACTGTAATAGAGCTAGTCCTTGTAAATGCATTTGGAATTCAAATGACTCTCACATATACCTTCTATAAGGTTTGGCCTGTATTTTAGAGGAAGTTATTGGAAAGCATCCATAATCTTTCATTCTGGTTCTAATATTTCTGTGGCATGGCAGAGGCATTAAAAAGGAAGACCTTCACATATCATGTTTGGCTCAGGCTGATGTTAATTAGAAACAAAAGCAATTTGTGTTTAATTTAATGGTAGTGGGAGATTCATTATACCGTCCTTTGGTCAGACACAGTGCAATGAAGGTAGATTTCTGTGTTATTTTTATCTCTCTTTCCCTTTCCTTTATCTTTCAAAGCTATGGTTTAATGTATTTCCTTGAAATTCTGACTCTCCTTTTCATTTTTTCTTCCATTTGATTTTTTCTTATGTTATCACTGTTACATTTGACATTTAATTATTTTCTACTTCTAAACTTCATTTGTTTGTTTTTGCATCCTATAACTACATATTTCTAATTGTCTTTATGGTGAGCAAATTCAGTTAAGGATTTTTCAGGTGATGGTAGCTGGGTTACTAGGTCATGTGGACATTTTAAGTTTTTACCTTCTTATTCCTGTTGCTGATTTTTTAACCTTTCCCTGCTCACTAATATATTCATTGATAATTACCCAGGAATGAAGGGGGAAAAAGAACTCAATTAAAATTTGGTGATTTTTGGACAATTCTTGTTGGTTGGGGAAGGATATGAAACTCCAGTTAAAAGGAAGAACTTTGTCATTAGAGATGATTTTCCTGGGAATACTGACTTTTCTAGATTAGAGTAATAGGTTGTGGAGGGAAAGGCTAACAGTATTCTAAGGACTAACCCAGTTTTTTGATACCTATTTTTTGGAGGTAACTACAAGATTTCAGGCCCCTCAGGCTCTTCTCTGAAGTTTTAGGAAGCTGTAAGAGAAGGTTTTTTTTTTTTTTTTTTTTTAAGAAGATGTGTCTTCTAGACTGGGCTTCCCGATGGCTTAGCGGTAAAAATAATCCACCTGCAATGCAGGAGACTCAAGAGATGTGGGTTCAGTCCCTGGGTCAAGATGATCCTCTGGAGGAAGAAATGGCAACCCATTCCAGTATTCTTGCTGGGAGAATTCCATGGACAGAGGAGTCTGGTGGTCTATAGTCCAATGGAGTCATAAGAGTTGGACATAACTGAGAGACTGAGTGTGCACTCACATCCTCTAGATGATTTTATGGGATAACTTGATTCTCAAATTGGGGGAGCAGTACAACCAGAACCCCCCACTCTCTTTACTGAAAGGTAGATGCACACAGTACAGCTTTTGGACCCATGGATATGCATTCTAGTCCTTGGCTTGCTATTAATTAGCTATGTGATAACAACAGAAGCAATACAAATAATAAAAATAACCTGATGGCTTATTGTGCTGTTGTTATATGCCAGACATTCTTATTATGCTTTGCTCTTGCAAAAACCTTATGAAATAGAAAAAATTAATATCTCTACCTCATATATAGGCAAACCAAGAGAGAGAGATTATATAGTTTGCCTGAGGTTACCTGGTAGGTAACTGGCAGGAATCTAACCCCAGAGCCTTTGTTCTTAACTGCTGCATTATATGTTCTCCCAATACTCAATTGCCTAGTCTCTCTGTTTATTCTTACAAAAGGGAAATTCGTGATTGTTCTGACACCATCCTCCTATTGCAAAGGATCAAATGAGAGTGTGAAAGGGAAAATGTTTTGAAGACTATAAAGCAGCAGAGAAATACAAACAATTATTAAGATGGACAGGCTGAAAGAGAGAAAGAGAGAAGGAAGGCTCCCTGGAGTGAGAATTAGAGTTTGACCTTCAACAGAAGGGCTGCCGTCACTGCGCTGACAGCCCAAGCTGGGAGCCTGGGTCCCTTCTTCCACAGCTGTCAGAATGGCAAGGGCAGGGGACACACGCCAGGCCTGGGCATCCAGGCGTGAGTGGCAAGGCCTCTTTCACCAGAGGCTCTGGGCAGATTCACTCAGAGCTTGACCTTTTGAATGTAAAACACTTGTCAGGTTGCCAAGGAGCAGCCAGTTAGGGGGTAGATTCAGCCGGGAGAAGAATATTCCTGTGGCTGTTCCAGGGATGCTCTCTCTCTGGACCCTATGGCCACAGGGTCTCTTTTAGAGAAGTGGCCTCTACAGAGCTCGAGGTATACTTGGAAATTGAAATCTCTTTAGTATCAGGTTGGTGTTTCTCAAGTTTTAAAAACCACACCTCCATTTTATAAATATGATACATTCTGTAGTTTGTATTATAAAAAATAGTTTTATATTTTTCATTTTCTAGCCATAGAACTGTGTGGTTTATTTGAATGTTTTTAAATTATCCACAGCCGCTTCAAGTCTGGTTAAGTCTCTATAGGTGAGGTTCAAGGGGAGGAAACGTTTGTTCTCTTGATTTAAATAGTGTATTTACTGAAATGTCTCAGTTGATCCATTTGGAGCAGAGGTTGGCACAAGAGAGCCTGTGAAAAGCAAAATTGTGGGTTGTTCTATAAACTTGTTATTGGTGGAAAAGCTTTCCTTTAGGAATCAGAAACCAGAGAGGTCTAATATGAGAAGTTAGTAATTTATGTATTTATAATCACTGACTACCTAGAATATGCATTCACATCATGTTATTTAAATGTTTACAGTTAGGTACATTGTAAAATGGCTGCAAATTCCTCCCATTCCAGATTGCATTCCTCTTTGCTCATCCTTCCATCAAGAGATGGTAGAGTCTTTTTCTTTAACTCTTGAATTTGGGCTTTCTGTATGACTTTTTTAAAGAAATCTGATGCAAGCAGAGGCCTGAAAACTGCTTGTGCTTTGGGCTTGCCCTTTTCTCACTGCTGGGAGCCTTTTTGCCACCACTGACAAAACCCATATCAGCCTCCTCCAAGATGAAAACACATGGGACAAAAGACAAGAGGCCTAGAGGAGGCCCCTACACTGAGTGTTCTGCCAATCACCAGACATGTGAGTGAACTACCCTGTTTTAGTCTGTTTGGGCTGCTATCATGAAATACTAGAGACTGAGTGGCTTTGTAAACAACAGACATTTATTTCTTACATTCCTGAAGACTGAGAAGTCTAAGATCAAGGTGTTGACAGATTCAGTGTCTGGTGAGAGCCTGGTTCATACTCGTCTTCCGGCTATGTCCTCACATAGTCAGTGGAAGGAACAAGGGAGCTCTCTTGTGGTCTTGTGATGTTGTGGTCTGTAATAAATATATATTTGATCTTTGTCCTGTTCCTGGCACAGAGCTCCTAAGACCCTTGAAATTTCCTAAGTGATGTGAACACACTTTTCAGCCACACCTGAATTTATGTTAATGAGGCCACGTTTGGATAGCCCTTAAGGATGGAGGCTGGTTGCCAAGGGAACCATTAGAGCATTAGAGGACTGGAACTTTCAGGCTTCCTTCCCACCCCTCTACCTCTGGGGAAAGGAGAAAGGCTGGAGATTGATTTCCATCACCAATCATCAATGATTTAATCAATTGTGCCTATGTAAGGAAGCTCCTGGACTGCAAGGAGATGCAACCAGTCCATCCTAAATGAGATCAGTCCTGGGTGTTCATTGGAAGGACTGATGCTGAAGCTGAAATTCCAATACTTTGGCCACCCCATGCGAAGAGTTGACTCATTGGAAAAGACCCTGACGCTGGGAGGGATTGGGGGCAGGAGGAGAAGGGGACGACACAGGATGAAATGGCTGGATGGCATCACCGACTTGATGGACATGAGTTTGAGTAAACTCCGGGAGTTTGTGATGGACAGGGAGGCCTGGCGTGCTGCGATTCATGGGGTCGCAAAGAGTCGGACACGACTGAGCGACTGAACTGAACTGAACTGAACGAAGCCTCTATTAAAATCTAAAAGTGTAATAGCGACCTTCCCAGCCTGAACCCTAAGGGTGATGGGCCCTTCCCTCTTCCCTCCCTGGCACCAGCCGTCGCATCAGGACAGGCGGGAGCTCCACTCCGGGGACACAGTTCCTGGGCCACCTTATTGGTCACGAACTGACCAGTGAAGATGGCGGTGGGCTGAGCCCACTGCCTCGCCGCCTCAGATAGCTATCCCAGTAAAGAGCGTATCAGTTGCCTCCATGTGGCCACCTGCAGGCCCATGGAGAGCTGGAAGAGGACATTGCTAGAGCTTCCCATGCTTCTTCAGACCGGCCGCTTTCTGATGTCGCATTTGTCTAGTCAGGGTGTAATAGTGGTGAGGCAGGCACTGAGCTATAGCAGCCCCTCTGAGCCATTGATTGGTGCCGCAGCGGGCCCCTCCCCCACGCAAGGACAGTTAGTGAGCAACTGTCAACCCGCAATGGTTGATGGTTCTGCTCAGCCATTGGTCAGCGCCACAGTGGCCCCGCCCCCTCCCCTCTTGTATATAAGAGGAACCCGAATTGAGGGAGATGGTTTTTCAGATGTTAATCTGCCATCTTCTCAGTCTGCTAGCTTTCTGATAAAAGTTGTTATTCTTGTTCCAACAACTTAGCTCCTAATTTGTTGGCCTGTCCTGTGGTGAGCAGAATGAACTTGGGCTCGGTAACAAAAGGGTTAGGCTCAAAGATTCTCCAGGTTGATGAATAGGAACGTACCTACATGCCCAGAGGGCAGTGTACTTCACACTCCTATGGGGACAGAAACACCAGTGCTTGACACCCTTCTGGCCTTCGCCTTATGTAGCTCTCTTCATCTGGCTCTACACTCTCATCCTTAATAGTCTTTGCAATAAACCAGTAGCCTAGTAAGTATTCTGTTTTTCTGAGTTCTGTGAGCCACTCTAGCAAATTAATCAAACTTGAGGCAAGGAATGTGGGGACCTCTAATTTATAGCCAGTCTGTTGAAAGTGCAGGTAACAACTGAATTTGAGCTTAGCATCCGGATGAAATTGGGGGTGGGCATGGTACAGTTTTGTGGGACTGAGCCCTTTAACCATAGGATCTGATGTTTACTCCAGATAGATGGTATCAGAATTGAGTCAAATTTAGGGTGCCAGGCTGGTGTCACAGAATTGCTTGGTGTGGAACCCCCACACCTATGGTGTTAGAAGTGAAGTCAAATGAAGTGTAGATGTGAAAGGAGACACTTAGGGGAGTTTTATCCCAGAAAATGTTTCTCTTTGAAGGGCATTGATCCCAGTCGGGAGGGTCTACCCTCAAGACATAGTCACCCTAGAGACCCCACCCCCAAATACCATCACACTGAGAATTAGGTTTTAGCATATGAATTTTGAGGGGACATGGACATTCAATCTAGGGTATGGCCTAAAACCTCCAGTCCCAGCCAAGCTGCCAATTAACAATAGAGATTTGCCAAGCTGGCCTTGTATCAGAACAATTGCCCAGTAGCTCCACAAAATCATGATATATAATATTAATTGCTTTAAGCCACCAAGTTTTGAAGTATTTTAATATATAGTAAGGACTTCCATGGTGGCTCAGATGGTTAAGTGTCTGACTACAATACCAGATACCCGGGTTTGATCCCTGGATCAGGAAGATCCCCTGGAGAAGGAAATGGCAATCCACTCCAGTACTCTTGCCTGGAGAATCCCATGATGGAGGAGTCTGGTGGGTTACAGTCCATGGGATCGCAAAGAGTTGGATACGACTGAGTGACTTCACTTTCACTTTCCCTTTTATTATATAGTAAGGGCTTCCCAAGTGTCGCTAGGTGTAAAGATCCTACCTGCCAATGCAGGAGACGCTGGAGAGGCAGGTTTGATCCCTGGGTTGGGAAGATCCCTTGGAGGAGGGAATGGCAACCCACTGCAGGATTCTTGCCTGGAGAATCCCATGGGCAGAGGAACCTGGTGGGCTACAGTCCAGGGGATCACAAAGAGCTGGGCATGACTGAAGCAACTTAGCATGCACGCACTCATGCACTATGTAGCAAAGATGATACAAACTCATATTTCAGTCCCAATCATTAGTTTATTAGAAATATTGGGAAATTAAGGCCATGGGACTGGCCCTCCATTTTGTAACTGAAGTTTTATTGGAATACTGTTATTTGCAATGCATTTTTTCTAGCTTTATTGTGATATGATTGATATATAATATTGTTTAAGCTTAAGGTGTGCATATGGTTATTTGATACATGTATACATTGAAAAATTATTACAATAGGGTTAGTTAACATTATTCTATTACTTTATCTAATGTACAGAATGGTGACTGTTAACAATACTGTTTTTTAAGCCTGAAAGTTGTTGAGAGAGTAAATCTTAAATTTTTTCACCACACCAAAAAAAAGTAATTGTTATGTGTTTTCTGTGGTTGCTTTTGAAAACTAATGACAGAGTAGTTGTGACAGAGCTAGATAGTCCTCAAAGACTAAAGTATTTATGATCTGATCCTTTAAAAAAAATGTGCTAACCCTTGAAATTGTTTGTGTTTTACTAATTGCTGTATAGGAGCTTTTCTTAATGCTAATTCTTTGTTAGTTGCATGTATTGAGAATATTTGCTTCAAGTTTGTAACTTATTTCATGTACTTTAAGGTGTCTTTTGATAACCAATAAGTTCTTTAAACAGTCATATTGGCAGATCTTTTTTTTTCCTTCCCCATAGTTCACTCTTTTTATGTCCTGATTTGAAATCATTCCCTACCTCAAGTTAAAAAAAAAAATCACTTCATGTTTTATACTTAAAAATAAAAGTTTTGTTAATTCCATACTCCTAATTTGCTCCTCCTCTGTCTTTGGAATTAATAGATTGCATCTGGGATTAACAGATACTGTATACTGCTTTACATAAACTAGATAGACAATAAGGATATACTGTATAGCATGGGCTTCCCTGATAGCCCAGTTGGTAAACAGTCTGCCTGCAATGCAGGAGGCCCCGGTTTAATCCCTGGGATGGGAAGATCCCCTGGAGAAGGGAAAGGCTACCCACTCCAGTATTCTGGCCTGGAGAATTCCATGGGCTGGTCTATGGGGTTGGAAAGAGTTGGACACGACTGAGCGACTTTCACTTCACTTCACTTCATAAGGAGTTGTATTCATTATCTTATAATAACCTGTAATGGGATATAATCTGCAAAAAACCCTGAATCACCATGCTGTGCACTTAAAACTAATACAGTATTATAAATCAACTGTACTTCAGCAAGAAATAATAAAAATAAAAGTTTTTTGTTTTATATATGCCCTGAATACATTGGAGTTGATTTTTGGATATAGTATGAGGCAGAGATCCAGTTTCTTCCTTTCCTACATGGATTGTAGTTTGTTTGTTTATTTATTTATTTATTTTACAGCTCTATTTAATGAATAGTTACTCCTTTCCTTAGTGATGTATCACTTCTGTCATTTATCAATGTTACGTGAGTGTGTGGGTTTGTTTCTGAGCCTTCTATTCTATTCTGTCCCATTCCATCCCATCCCATTTCACTCTACTTGTTAATTTATCTAACGTGTACCAATATGACTGTCTTAATCACTATAACTTCATAATACTACTGATAGTTTGTGGGGCAGGTCCTCTGCCCTGCTCTGGTTTGGATGATTCTAGCCATCTGTGGTCCTTTTCTCTTCCATATACATTTTAGAATCCTCAACTTTCATGTAAAACCCTGTTGAGATTTTGAACTGAATCTGTAGATAGATTTGGAGAGAATGGATACCTCTGCAATATTTCTTTCTACCTGTGGACATGGTACATATTTCTGCTTTTTACTTAGGTCTTCTTAATAAAATTTTATATTTTCTTCTGTAGTTCTGACACATTTTAGTTTTCCTCTCTTGGTATTATTTGAACTACTATAAGTAGATTTTTAAAATTACATTTAAAATTGTTTATTGCTGATATATAGAAATACAGCATAAATAATATTAATCTCATGAAGATGGCACTAAAAGTGAAGGAAGCCCCTTCTCCTTCCAAAGCTTAACCAAAGGCTTTGAAAGTCAACAGGCAGTGCTTTCCATCCATCCACAACACAACAAAAATGATCTGCATGTCGCCCACATTCCATATAGCCCAAAACACCACTGACGTTGATGTGGCCAAGGTTGACACCTCTGTTAGGCCTGATGGGGAGAGAAGGCATATGTTCTAATACTTACTCCTGACTATAATGCTTTGAATATTGCCAGTAAATTTGGATCATCAAAACTGAGTCCAGCTGGCTAATTCTAAATATAAACTTTTTCACCATAAAAATATTTCTATAATCAGACTATTTGTTATACTCTATTAATTCTAATAATTCTGTCTAAATATTTTTTCAGTTAAAAATTATATATTGACTAATATGAAATCAATTATAGATTTATTTTTCTTCCAATTCTTAGAACTCCACTTTTTCTTTATCATCTTCTGGTACTGGCTCAGACCTTCACAATGTCAATAGAACTAGTATTAGTGGGATCCTATTCCATGCATGATTTTAAACAGAATGATTCAAGATTTTCCCATTTAAAATGATTACTCTGGATTATTTATAGATATTTCTGTGTCTTTTTGGTGTGTCTTCATTATTCTTTGAGCCATTCCTTACTTTCTGGAGCAAAAAGATATTGTAGTTTTGGTTTTTTTTGAACTTTTTATTTTGTATTGGGGTATAGCCAATTAGCAAACAATGTTGTGATAATTTCAGGTGAACAGCGAAGGGACTCAGCCACACATGTACATATGTCCATTCTCCCCCAAACCCTCTCCCATCCAGGCTGTCACACAACATTGAGCAGAGTTCTATGTACTATACAGCAGGTCCTTGTTGGTTAACCATTTTTAGACACAGCAGTGTATACATGTCTATCCCACACTCCCTAACTAAGGTTTATCTTGTATTTTTCACCCTGGAGTCAAGCTTTCCTTTAAAGTCTTGGTTTCTTTTATCTAGAATTATATATAGAGACCAAGACCTGGGCACTTGGGGTACTCACTGTTACTGGTATGTCATACTCCTAATCTCTCTCAGTGGACAGAATGGATACATACATACTTGTCTATGTGCACACTCGGTTGCTAGGTTGTGTCCTACTCTTGGTGACCCCATGAACTGTAGCCCACCAGGCTCTTCTGTCCATGGGATTTCCCAGGCAAGAATACTGGAGTGGGTTACCATTTCCTCCTCCAGGGGATCTTCCCGACCCAGGGATGGAAACTGAGTCTCTTGTGTCTGATGCATTGGCAGGTGGAGTCCTTACTTTGGAGCCACCTGGGAAGCCTCCTAGGTGGCTATATTAAAATATGGATGTTTAATATCTGTATTAAAACCATGAGTTCACACCAATACCTCCAATTCCAATCCAGCACCACAGTGGTTTTTCTTGCCTTCACCTTTTCCATGTTTGTAACTCTGTTTTCCTAGTGAGAAACCTGGTTTTCATTATCCTTGATATATATGTAAGCAAATTTTTGCTGTGTAGGCCAAAATTACAAGAGTGGGAGGAGGAAGAGAAAGGACAGGAAGAAGGAAGAAAGAGGGAAGAGGAAGAGTTTTATCTTTTTATCTTCATTTTACAGAACCATTGCCCTCTGTCAGAAATAAGGAAGAGAAGACCCAGAATGGCAGGGAAGGGGATAAATGCCTCAAGAGAAACAGGTGAGTCCTGTCACTGCCTTTGGTTTGGGAATTGGTAGCAGGCCAGCAGATGGAGCCAGCTGACCAACCTTTTGTCTCCTAGGTGATTCCTGGCAGTCTTTAAAAAAAAAAAAGACCTTTTTAAAGGACAGTTTTAGGTTCAAAGCAAAATTGAGAGAAAGATACAGAAATTTAATATATCCTCTGTTTGCACACATGCATAGCCTCTCTCACTATCAGCATCCCAGACCATAGTAGTACTATTTGTTACCACTGATGAACCTTGCATTAACACGCCATTATTACCCAAGGTCCATAGTTTACATTAGGATTTACTCCTAGTGTTATATATTCTATGTTTCTGGACAGATGAATGTACAAGGATATGAATTTACCATTTAGAGTATCATATAGAGTAGTTTCACTTCCCTAAAAATCTGGCAGCCTTTTATTTTTCTGGCAGCCTTTTAAAGCTTAAGCACCTTGGTTATTTTAGAGGCAATACTTTTGAAAGCCATGGAGGTGCTGGGTATGTGTTTAAATGACCCTGTTGAAGGGACCACAATGGGAGTTTGCACACCTCCGCCTCCCACTGCAGGAAGCCTTCTTGGCCCTGGGGTGCCACGCCTACACAGTAGCCCTGTTCCTTGTTTAGGTCATACTGGCAGCTTTTTTTGTCGAGCACCTTGCTGAATTTTCACGTTTTGTTAATGGGCTCTGTGGAGCTCATGATCTTCATATTCCATGTAAAGCGCAGTATGTGGCTTGGCCTCTCTAGCTTTGAGCATCTCCATATGGTGTTTGCTTTGTCGGTTCATGCAGATTCATTCTGGCAAATCTGAAATAAACATATCTTAATATAAACTTGAGGGAGAACTTACTGAAAAAGCCCCCAGTAGCCCTGTGCTAGCCGTGGTGATTGCCAGAAGGAGGTCATATTGAGGCAAAAATCTGCTGAGCCCAAATATGCTGCCCAGTATGTAGGGGATTTCCTTTGAATGAACTGTGGAGGAAATTTGCTTTATCTGGGGTCTCAGCGTCGCTGCTAATGCTGTGGGTGGAGGAGGAGGCCCCAGGGATACATGGGAGGTTGTGTTGGGCTGCATTTTGCTGTTGACCTCAGTGAGTCCTGGTTACCTTTCTTTTGCAGAAGCTTTATGGCTTTTATGGCTTTAAAGCTCTGCATAAAGCTTTAGTTCCTCATCTTTATGACCCATAGTCACCCATGGATCCTCCATGATTTACAGTGAAGTGCCTCTCTTGCTGTGATTGAAAGTGAAAAATTTCTTGATCAGGTTTTCGTATTCCATGCACTAATCTAAGAGAATATGATATATTTTTTCCCCAGTACTCCCTGCCATACTTCCTTGAAGTTCTGCTCTTCAAAGGCAGGGATCCACTGACCAGTATAAAGGATGACTCCCAAGCTCCATACAGCCAAGGAAGTCCATTATATTATACTTTTGGCCCTGGGAGAGTTCCAGGGCAACATAATGGGGAATGTCACAGAGGGTATCCAGCTTATTGCTAAAGGTCTGACATCTTGGTGGTTATGCCGGCATCTGGGAGCTGGTTTTGTTTTTAAGTCTCTACAGATGATAAACTTCTGGTGCCAGAAGTCTACTGAATTGCAGACTTTGTCTGGCAGAATTTGACTTGGATCTCTTTTTCTCGCCAACTTTCAGGAGCCACTGGGTACTCTCCTCCACTAGACTATTCCATGACAAGAAGTCTTGTCCTCAGCCTCCATCAATTCAAATAACCTCACTGTATTGGGGTGATTTGAAGCCTTCATGAATTTTACTTTGTAGTGTAGTCCCTGGAGTTTGGAGGAATCCTGTTGAGTCTTACCAGTGATCTTCATAGCTACCTCCTTCCCAATCAGGATGTGTCAGACCAACTTCACTTTGGCAAGGTACTCTTGCTGATGGTCTTGAGGAGCTGGTTATTGCCAACAGGGGTCTTCTCCTCAGCAGAGATACAGGAAGCCCTGCATCATTTTGGATTTGTTACAGGACTTGAAGGCATGGTTTCCTTTATCTTTATGACCCAAATTCAGCCTAAACCTGGGAAAAGCTAATGAGATTGGTCCAGGACACCTGGATAGGAAATTGCTTCCCAAGATCACCTGATGAATTGATCTTTATAGTGAAATCAAGATACAATGGCAGACTAAAATAAAGTAAAAAACTAAGTTAAAAAAAATGAGGAAAAAGTAAAGAAAAAGGAGGGAAAGAAAAAAGAGAATAGAAAAACATAAAGTAAAAAATAAAAAAATGAGAAAAATTAAAAAATAAAAAAGAAGAAAAAAAAAATCTATAGAAATCTACAGAAAGCCCACAACGTCAAGGAGAAAACAAGCTGACTTTGGTCAAATGTTCCTCAAGTCATTGGAAACCAGCTTCCTGAATTAGAAGGACCACAAACGTAGGCCAACCAGGAACTTACATTGGTTCTTAGAATTCCATAACAATGGCTTCTTATAAGGTCATAGCAAGAAAGGGACCTTTCATGGTTAGTGATAATCCACGTGGTTTTTTCTCTCTCTCTCTCTTTTTTTTGATGTCTGAAGAGCCATTTTGAACTTAAAAAAGCTATTGAGAACCCAGAACAGCTTTTCATTTATGTGGATTTAGCTATTTGCCTTATTAGAAATTAAAACCTCTGTGATTCTTCAGTGGCTTTTTTATTCCTAGTTTGAAAAGTAATGATTTTTGGCCCAGTGTATTTTCTTTTTTTATAAATTAAACTTATTTATTTTTAAATTGAAGGATAATTGCTTTACAGAATTCTGCTGTCAAATCTCAACATGAATCAGCCACAGGTACATATATATCCCCTCTCTTTTCAACCTCCCTCCCATCTTCCATCCCATCCTACTCCTCTAGGTTGATACAGAGCCCCTGTTTGAGTTTCCTGAGACATACAGCAAATTCCCATTGGCTATCTATTTCACATATGGTAATATAAGTTTCCATTTTATTCTCTCCATACATCTCACCCTCTCCTCCCCTCTCCCCTTGTCCATAAGTCTATTCTCCATATGTCTGTTTCTCCATTCAGTTCAGTTCAGTCGCTCAGTCATGTCCAGCTTTTTGCGACCACATGGACTGCAGCATGCCAGGCTTCCCTGTCCATCACCAACTCCCAGAGCTTACTCAAACTCATGTCCATCGAGTCGGTGATGCCATCCAACCATCTCATCCTCTGTCTTCCCCTCTCCTCCCACCTTCAATCTTTCTCGGCATCAGGGTTTTTTTTCAAATGAGTCAGTTCTTCGCATCAGGTGGCCAAAGTATTGGAGTTTCAGCTTTAGCATCAGTCCTTCCATTGAAAATTCAGGACTGATTTTCCCTAGGATTGACTGGTTTGATCTCCTTGCAGTCCAAGGGACTCTCAGGAGTCTTCTCCAACACCACAGTTCAAAAGCATCAATTCTTTGGTGCTCAGCTTTCTTTATAGTCCAACTCTCACATCCATACATGACCACTGGAAAAACCATAGCTTTGACTAGACAGACCTTTGTTGACAAAATAATGTCTCTGCTTTTTAATATGCAGTGTAGGTTGGTTGTAACTTTTCTTCCAAGGAGCAAGTGTCTTTTAATTTTATAGCTGCAGTCACCATCTGCAGTGATTTTGGAGCCCCCCAAAATAAAGTCTCTTTCTGTTGCCATTGTTTCTCCATCTATTTGCCATGAAGTGATGGGACTGGATGCCATGATCTTAGTTTTTTGAATGTTGAGTTTTAAGACAACTTTTTCACTCTCCTGTTTCACTTTCATCAAGAGGCTCTTTAGGTCTTCTTCACTTCCTGCCATAAGGATGGTGTCATCTGCATATCTCAGGTTATTGATATTTCTCCTGGCAATCTTAATTCCAGCTTGTGTTTCATCCAGCCCGGCATTTTGCATGATATACTCTGCATATAAGTTTAATAAGCAGGGTGACAATATACAGCCTTGACATACTCCTTTCCCGATTTGGAACCCATCTGTTGTTCCATGTCCAGTTCCAATGGTTGCTTCTTGGCCTGCATACAGATTTCTCAGTTTCTCCATTGCTGCCCTGCAAATAAATTCTTCAGTACCATTTTTCTAGATTCCATATATATGTGTTAGTATATGATATTTACATTTAGTATATTTACATTTACATTTAGTTAGTATATCATTTACATATGATATGAAGTAAGTCTCTTTCTGACTTACTTCACTCTGTATAATAGGCTCCAGGTTTATCTACCTCATTAGAACTGACACAAATGCATTCCTTTTTATGACTGAGTGATATTCCATTGTGTATATATACCACAACTTCTTTATCCATTCATCTGTCAATGGATGTCTAGGTTGCTTCCATGTTCTAGTTATTGTAAATAGTGCTGCAATGAGCAAGGGATATATGTGTCTTTTTCAATTTTGGCTTCCTCAGGATATATACCTAGGAGTGGGATTGCTGGGTCATATGGTGGTTTTATTCCTAGTTTTTTAAGGAATCGCCATACTGTCTTCCATAGTGGCTTGGCGAAGTATATTTTCAGATGTCCAAATATTTGAGGATTTTTAATTTGTCTTTTTATTAACTTATTTTTTCATTTTACTCATTTTCAGTTTTTATTTTAGAAATACAAAATAAAAATATTCTTTATAAGAAATATAACTTAAATGCTATTCTAAAAATGATTACTCAATATCATCATCTATGCAGTGCTAAAATTGTCTTATGCATTTGAACATTTTTGTTTTTCAGATTATATGCCTGGATCAGAATCCAAAAATTCTTCATATATTTTGATTGGTTGATACAAATTTAAGCTTTTTTCAATCTAACTCCATCTCCTCCCACCCTGTCCCCACCTTGGTATTTATTTTTTGAACAATTCATGTTGTTAATTTACTACTTTTTGGATTTTCCTGATTGTATTCCTTTTGTGTACATTAACAGGTTCCTCTGTACTTTCTGTAAATTGATAGTTAAAATCTTAAGGTTGATCAGATTTAGAAGTAATCTTTTTGGTGAGATGGGTGGTGATGTGTTCCTTTTCCAGGAAGCTGAAGAACTCTCATTTTGTGATGTTAATTAGCAGGCTTCCATGCTCATTGTTGAGATCCATTAAATCATGACAAGTAGCAAAATACTAAATTTATCATACTTTCATTTATTAGCTAGAATACTTCTGCAAGAGGTATGTCTTCCATTTGACTCAGTTACCTTGTGGTCATTGATGATGGTCTTTATGATTCCTGTTTCTGAAGGTTGTTGGAGGTTTTTTTAATTGGGCTAATACACATTTTTTTCAATTGTTTTTCATACAAGGCTTTTAGGTGAACTTTTACTTGAATAAATATTTATGCAGCAAAAAGTTATTTTGAAAGGTTATGAACTAAGCCATATAAATAAATGGCCAAGTGAGGAATTTTGGCAAGAGAAAAATCATTTTGGATATTTGAGGTCCTGAGAATATTTGAAATCTTGTTAGGGCTGAAAAAAAAAATGTCAACTATGTGTATGGCAGTCATTGCTAATATCGTATAATCTAGCCATGTCATTTTATATGTGGTTCACTGGGGCTCATTCATTAGTTTGTTTATTCATCAAATGTTCTTTGAGGCTTTTGTTTTCTGAGGAGGCACTGTTCCTGGTGCTGGATAAACTGCAGAACAAAGTCCCTGAGTTTGCTGTGCTTTATTGTGAGGTGGGGAAGCAACAAGTTAACAGATATGTTGAGAGGGTGAGAAATGATTTGAAGGAAATAAATACAGTGATGTGTTAATGCTACTGGGTGGGACATCATTTTAGATGAGTACTAACATTTCACATGAGATTTCCTTGACAGGAAGGGAGCCCAATAAGCAAAGATCTAGGAAAAGGACTCTCCGAGCAGAGGGTACCACAAGGTCAAAGGCTATGAAGTGGAAATAAGCTTGGTATGACTGAACTGCAAAAAGTCAATCAGTGGGACAGACATAGCGAGTGGGCAGAAGTGTGATGGAAGGCGAGCGGAGAGAGGCAGGCAGGAGTAGAGACCCAGAATTCAGCTTTTCTGGTCGATTCTGTCCTGATATATTTTGCGTTTCATTTTGCATGATTCTGAGGCCCTGGTAGCTAGCTGTGTTTCTTCAGCATAACATGTACTGCTGCAGAAGAGAATGTTTTAGAAATCACTTCTCTCTCCCTGTCTGCCTCTGCTCCAGTCAACATCTGTCCCTTAGAAAGCCAGTTCTGAGGGAAGTTTGGCCCTTTGCTGCAGCCTCGATTTTGTTTCTGGTGGTTATAGTCTCGGTGTTCCCAGGGACCTGGTTGTGATTCGCTGATTTGAGCGGGGTTTAAGAGTCCGCTCCTGGACCATTCCTGCTTCGTGCTCTGCCCTGACCTCTGGTGGACTTGGCTTGTTAAGGCATAGACCAAGCTAGAAGCTGGAAGCCTTTGCCTTCTATCTCTACCTGCCTGATTTGGTTTGGAGTGTGCACTCTATTATGAAGGCTTTGAGAAGAGGCATAATTTCAGACACCACCATGTCCAGGTGGCTTTTGATCATCCAACACCTCTTATACTGGTATGAGAACCATTCGTTAAGAGTCTCCATGTGCTCTGCATGCTAAGTTGCTCCAGTCATGGCCAGCTTTGTGCGACACTATGGACTGTAGCCTGCCAGGCTCCTCTGTCCATGGAATTCTCTGGGCAAGAATATGGAGTAGGTTGCCTGTGCCCTCCTCCAGGGGATCTTCCTGTTCTAGAGATCGAACCCGAGTCTCTTACATCTCTTGCATTGGCAGGTGGGTTCCTTACCTCTAGCATCACCTGGGAAGACCTCTTTAGAGTTTGGATGGCATCAATCCTACCAGTCCCCCAAGGCACAATGGATGGGTATAGGACCCAGCCTGACCAAAGGGAGCGCTCATTCCTTTGCCCTGAAGGATTGGTTTGGAAAGAGCACATGATCTAAACTGGGCATCTGTAAGGGTCTGATACTCAGACCTTCCCCTGGAGATAGAGTTCTATAGATTCTTGAATACCTGGATTGCCAGTAACTATCATCTCTTTGGCCCCATTGGGAGAGGCTGGCTGAGAATTAAATTGACACGGAGGAAGAGGGTGGGGTCTGGAAATTCAAAGGGAGTAATCATTTAAGCTTCTGCTTCTGGGTGTGCCTAGGGTGAACTGATGAATTCCTTTTTTCTCTTAAGCTAGTTTCAGTTGGATTTTTGTCATAAATGGAAATCTCCTAATTAATACTGCAACTAGTGTTAGTCATAGTTATTATTTTTGTAGATAATCCGAAGTAAATTTGAAGTATATATGGTGTGACACTTTCCTTTATGACACCACATTAGTAATTATATAGTGGTCTGGATGACAATATTTAAATGTCTCTCACTCCATGAGCAGGGGTCATATTTATTTTGTTCATCACTATAGGTCTTTGACTGGTTGATAATAAGTCCTCAATAAATATTCGTGGGATGAATAAATAGTTGTATGGCAATGTTTACTGATGTAAGAATGTAACTTCTCTTACCTAACACTATTGTGGTTATTGAAGAGAATGTTCTTATTCTTAAGTGAGTCATGCTGAGGTGTTTGGAGGGAAAGTGGGATGATGTCCACAAATTAATTGGTTCAGAAAAAAAAACTATCTTTCTATCTATATTAATCTGTGTATGTATGTCTGTGTTGAGAGAGAGGGAAAACAAATATGACAAAATGTTAATGTTTGTTGAAATCAAGTGGCGGCTATAGAGGTGTTTATTGTACTCTCCTTTCAACTTTTGTGTGTTTAAAAATGATCAAAATTCAAATTAGGAAAAGAGAAAAGATGACCTTTATCTGAACGGGCACTCACGCTTGCGTTGCCTTTAAGAAATGTCTAATTCCCCAATTATAGGACAAATATACCAGAGAAAGACCATTTGCATTACAAAATAATTTTTAATTTTCCAGGGGAAAAGATCCCCTCAAGTCTTATTCAAATAATAGCAATTAAAATGATCCAATGAAGAGTTCAGCTGTAGGGGAAACTGGAATTAGCACTAGAGGGCAAGCCTTCCCGCCCTCCTTCCCTCCTTTTCTCCCGCCTTTCCCTCTCCCTTTCTTTTCTCTTTATTTCCCCCTTTCTTCCTTCAGTTATTTTGCTAAAATAAAAAAATTTTTTTTCCTTTTTTTTTTTTTACAAACTAGGAAGTTACTATAGAAAAAATTTCAGACAATAAGGAAGGAATAAAGGGGACAGCAAAAATTATCCTTGATGTTAGTACCTACAAATAATAGTAAAAACAGTGTAAGGTATTGTTCTAAGCATTTTACACATATTGGCATGCTTAAACTTCACTCATAACCTGAGAAGGTAGTTCTTACTCTCATGCACATTTTACAGAAGGGAAAGTTGAGGAGAGGTTGTTAAGTTTCCCAGGATCAAATCCTACATGGCCTTGCTGAGAAAGAGACACTCTGGACTCTTTGGTAAAAGTTCTTTGCTACATACATACTTGCCTACATTCGTGTGTGTATATGAATGTGCACACATCATAATCACCCACATGTATACAGATTTGCACACATAAATATGCCACAATTACATGTATAAACATATTTTACAAAACAGTCATTTTATTCATGGTACTTTATGACTTGGTTTAAAAAAAAATATATATATATATATCTCACAACATTGTTAATCCTCTGAATAACAGGAAACTGTGGTGAAAGAGTTTAACTTGTCCTAGGCTGAGTGGAGCTGCAAACCTGGCTGGCTGACTCCAGAGCCTGTGTTCTTAGTCATATACTGCTCCTTTTTTTTCTTTTTTAAATCCAGTTCTCTAATTTTTGTATTTTAGTTATTTCTTAGTCTTAATGTTTTATAAATAATGCTGTCATGAATATCTCAGAATAAGCACTTTTAAGAGTCCTCAAAATCTTAGCCCTTAGACCCCTAGACTTTATTTCTTTATTCACAAGGCAGATATTAAATAAACTAGAAAATATGCTCAGCAATAGGTCTTCCTGTAAAACTGTGTCAGCTGAGAGTTGGAAGGGAGACTTCTGATCGATTTTTCTGTTCTGGGCAAGAATCTTCTCTAACAATGACCTAGTAACATACATGATTACAATAGTAATACCACCCCTTGAAGACCTCACTATATTTCAACCACTGGGTCACACCTTTTTCTTTTATGATTTCCTTAATCTTTACAATAACTCTGTGAGGGAGGTGTTATCCCTCTATGTTCAGACGGGAGCAAACATTCTGTGACATCTCTGACAAGATGGGTACAGCCTCTGTTTACACATATCTATGATTGGGGAACTCTGTTGTGCAAAGCAGACCAGACCACTTATGGAGCCCTGTAATTTCTTACTTATTATTGTAAGGATTCACTTAAAATCACTGTAGAATACACTAACTCTCTTTTCACACAATAGAGCTTGTTTAGATAATAACAATGAACATAGGTGCCATTTGTTAGGCATTTGCAAGAGGCCAGCATTAGTTCTTAGTGTACTTTTCACAGCTATTTTTAATACCTCCCTTATGCATAATGACCTTATATGGGGGGTATATTATTTTTTTCCATTTTATATATGAGGTGACTGAGGCCTGTGGCTATTAACTAGTGAGGCCAAAACAGTCCCATCTCACCTGAATGTACTTACCTGATGGCTTTAGAACCTGACCTCCCTAGAAAGATGCCTGAGGGCAGGAAAGTAAAGATGATTAGTCCGGTCAACATAGAAGAATGTCTCTCTCTTTAGAGAGACAGAAAGCAGCTGGCCAAGTTCTTTCCTAAAACTTTCCAAAGTTTTCAGAATTTCGTATAGTATGGATGTAGGTTGGAACAAGGAAAATTTAGATGGAAATCTAACAAACATTAACTATCACACCAGCAAACATGTCTGTAACATCTACTGATGTAGTAGGGGCTTGCTATAAAACCTAATATTGTACTGTGTGCAAATTTACTTTAGAGTCTATTGTGTTTGTTCTGGGTTGAGTTGTGTGCACCCAAAAGAAAACTCTTAATTCCAGGTATTTATGAATGTGACCTTATTTGGAAACAGACCTTTGTAGATACGAACAAGTTAAGATAAAATTATTAGGATGTGCCTTAATCCGATATGACTAATGTCCTTAGAAGAAAAGGAAAGTGCCGTGTGAAGACAGAGACACACTGGGAGAATGTCACATGACAGCAGAGGCAGAGATTTGAGTGATGCAGCTGCAGGTTGTTGACCTGAAATAAATAGACTGCCAGTTACTTTTCCAGCAAAAATGAGTTTATTCAGAATCAAGAAAAAATTGCAGTTTGGGGTCTGCAACCATGGCAAGCCATATGCAAGTCTCATCACAGCAAAGGAGGGACAGTTAATAGAGGGGGAAAAGGAAGCTGGGAGGGCTGTAGTAAAGAGTCCATGACTTTTCATAGTTGAGTTGTTGCCAGGAGAAAAGAGGAGGTTGTTCTACTTCCTGTTGGGCTATGCAATTATTGGAGGTAATGAGAGCTCCCCCTTCTGGTCTCCTGACTATTTAACTGAGGTTTCTGTTTATTAATTTTTTACAAGGCCAAGGAATACCAAGGTTTGATGCCCCTTTAAGAAACTACGGAAATGCAAGGAAGGAGTCTATCTGAAGTCTCAGAGAGAGTGTGGTCATGCTGACACCTTCATTTCAGATGTCTAGCAACTGTGTAGAATTGTAGGGGAAATACAGTTCTGTTGTTTTAAGCCCCCTCGTCTATATTATTTTGTTACAACAGCCCTAGGAAACTAATACACGTCCCATTCCACTTCTAGGAGTTGATAAACTATCCTCAAGATTTGAAGTCTATTCAGTTGCATTGATGCTTTCCTTTCGCTTGTTCCCTCTGAGGTTTTCAAACTTCAGTGTGTATAAACAAAAGAATGTATTCGGTAGTTGGTTTGGAGGATTTTTAAAAGTTGAAATTTAGTTGACTTACAATATTGTGTTCATTTCAGGTATACAGCGAAATGATTTGGTTATACATATATATATGTGTACATCTATATATATTTTTTGTCAGTTCTTTTCCGTTATAGTTTATTACAAGATATGGAATTTTCCAGGCAAGAATACTGGAGTGAGTTGCCATTCCCTTCTCCAGGGGAATTCCCGTCCCAGGGATCAAACCCCGTTTCCTGAATTGGAGGCAGATTCTTTACCGTCTGAGCCACCAGGGAAGATAAAGTTCCTTGTGCTATACAGTAAATCCTTGTTGTTTATGAGGGTTTTTTCAGTAGATAATTTTCACTGAAAGTTTTTTTCACATTTGTTCATTTAGAATGTGACTCCCAAGCTTCTTTGTATTGTATTTCTCTTTGCTTTCTCTCCCGTAGGTGATATCCCTCTGGTTTTTGTTGAAATATTTTCCTAGGCCATTTACCAACCAAACGTATTCTCTTGTGAGTGTACTATCGTGGATCAGTGCCTCTCTTAAAGTGTGGTACTCGGTATAGGGATTATAGTGGGACTGTATAACTTCCCTGCTGTGGATATGACCACTGTATTTCTATCAGTGAAATCTCTGCTTTTTTTTTTTTTAAGCAGGCACACAGCAGTTATTTAATTGAAACCCCACATCTTTTGTTTTTTTAAATGTTTAGCTCCTAAATCTGATTTTATACCTTTTAAAAAATGCTGAATTATAAATGTTTTAGGACACCTAAATATAGTGTTACTTTGCTCCTATTAATTTTTTATTGTATGCAACTAATAGATTAGATCTAATATGCAGTGCAGTGATTATAGATACAAAACTCTACTATGAACAAAAAAATTAAACTTACCAAGAGACTAGATCTTAATTGTTCCCAGTACTAGAGGAGATGATAATTATGTGACTTGGTAGAGATATTACCTCATGCTACAATGATAATTATAATGCAATATAAATGTGTCACATCAATATGTTCCATACCTTAAACTTAAAAATGTTGTATGCCAAAAATATCTCAATAAGAAAAAAAAATCTAAAAAATGTATTTTTCCCTCAATCACTCTCTTTTTCTCTTCAAGCTTGTTGGTTTTGTGAGAGGAGTCTCCCCATTACAGACTTCTTCTCCAGATTAAAAAGTAAGTTTGCTTTTTAAAAATATTTATGAATATTGCTTTCTTCCGTCAGGTTTGTGCCATATTTTTGCATTCAGGTTTGGCTGGTTGCTCCATCTTCCATCTATTTGTGTGGCTCTGGTGGGAGTTTTGTGTGTATTAAATACATTGCTTTCTTTAGATGCTGTCTTCTCTTTCTGTCTCTTGAGGAGAATCTGTGAATTTCTTTTTAGTCAGAATGTTACTAAGACAGACTTAATGCCTCTGGATTGTACCCATCTTTTAAGAATAACAATGTGATAATGTATTTATATAGAGAGAACAGGTAATAAAATTTACTAATAATTATTGGGTTCCTTCCTATGTGCTAGGCATTCTCATTTAAGAAAATTGAGGTGGAAGTCACATATCATAAAATCAACCATTTTAAAGCAAACAATTCAGCGGCAGCAAGTACATTCATAGTGTACAACTACTGCCTCTGTCTAGTTAAACATTTTCATCACTCTGAAGTAAAACCCCCTACCAATTAAGCATTTTCTCCCTCTCCTTCCTCCCCTCAACTTCTGGCAGCCATCAATCTGCGTTTTGTCTATATGGCTTTTTATGTTCTGGATATTTCATATAAATGAGATCATATAGTATGTGACTTCTGTTTGTTTGCTGTCTTTCTCTCAGCATGGTTTGCAGGATCATCCATGTTGTAGCATGTTTCAGTACTCTATTTCTTTTTGTGACTGAATGATGCTCCACTGTGTATTTGTCATTGATCTGTTGATGGTGCTTTATGCTGTTTCCACCTTTTGGCTACGGTGAGTAGTGCTGCCATGAACATACCTGCATATGTACTTGTCTTAGGATTGTATTATAAACTGTGCCATTTAGGACTTGGAAAACACTATCATTCTTTTTCTAGGAAACCTTTATTTGGGTGCCTGTGTAATTTGTAAACAGAATGACACAACCATAGAAGATTCATTCATTTTGTATGGCTTGCTCTCTCCTGGATTATGTTCACATTTCTGGGACATATTTCAAGCTGAGTGAGTCCATCAACATTATCATCATCCCCCTGACATTGGTGGTTGTAGCTATCATTTGAGAGCCTATCATATCATAGATACTATTTTTATCCCCATTTCACAGATGGAGAAACTGAGGCTTATGAAACTTAAGCATCTTTCCCAAGTGATAGACTAGTGATAGAGCTAGGACTAAACCAAGATCTTTGTTACTCTAAAACTTGAGCTACGTGACAATTATGTGCCTGAGTTTTCCAACTTTCATGAAGTTGGCTTTTTCCCCTAGTTTTAGTGGATAGCTGCTGATCATCAATAATAATAAACCTTCAATCAGTCAGCCCTGAAATCAGTTCAGTGGGTCAGAAACTTCATTGAAAACTGAAATGGATGGAATAAGATGGAAAATACCATGTAGTAAGGGTATTATTTTATGAAACTTACATTTGTCACGTATGTGGCATGTACATATGTGTCTGTATGAGGTAGTGATATAAAATGTATTTCTTATTGTGGGTTGCAGTCAAAAAGGTTTGAAAAAATGCTCTAAGCCACTCAGGTTCATTTTGATGAACGAACATTCGTCATATGTTTGAACTTTTATACACCCAAATAACTGTTGCTAGTTTCTTCATTCTCAAATATGGAGAATTTGTTGTTATCCTCCAAGTTCACAAATTACTCAACTATGACATTTTTTGCCTCTTCATAGCCATCATTGACTGATACTACATGCAATTTTACATGGGTGCAAGCCTTTGAAGTTCTCTTACCCTTCGTTATTAAATAACACACATGCAAAAAAGTGAACATTTAATAAGTACTTTAATAAGTGATAGCCCACATCGATTTCCACTTAACACAAACAGACCATTTGTGCTCTTTTGTCACTTACTGGCACCCACATCAGACAAGCAAGACACGAAACTAGACATCTTCCCTGCTGTTTGTCACATAGCATAAATGCAATTTGGGGGCTCTGGTCCCCAGACAGCCTCTGGGAAGGGCTCCTGTGGATATGCAGATGATAATTCCACATGATAAATGTTTGGTTTTCTTCACGTCAGTAACAATCCACAGCAGTTCTCTGGGGACACTTTCAAAAGCCAGTTTGAAAATTTGTTCCTTAAAAACACAATGCTTTAAAAAATTTATAATGAGAACATATTAAAAATGCCAAGTTGTTGGTAGAAAGCCCCAAAGCAGCCTTTTAATAAATTGGAGTGAATTATAACTTAAATCCTACAAAACAGAATTAGGCTTTTACATTTTTATTTGTTTCAATGCAAGAATTCAGTCTCTCATTGAAACATAAAAAAAAGTCATGCAGAAAGTTCAAGGGATGGTTAATCAGGTAGGGATGGTTGTGGAGACTGATCATTGAGTAAATGCTGTTGAAACACCCTTTGCTGTAAAACACTTTTCCAAGTGTTGAGAAAAGGGAAAAGTTATGATACAGCAAGCTGTTTCAGAAAGCTAGTCAACAGGAGACGCCTATGTGTGTTTGTAGGATAAATTTAAAGGAAGTTCATCAAAATCTTGTATGAAATTAATGGTAGAAAGGTAGAATTATAATGTCTGTTAAAAAGGGAATAGTTAAACACATTCTGATGGAATCATCCAATGGGATAACAGAAAGCTATTAATAAGAAAGGGGGAGACTTCCCTGGTGGTCCAATGGTTAAGACTCCACGCTCCCAGTGCAGGGGGCCCGGGGTTTGATTCCTGGTCAGGGAACTAGATCCCACATGCCGAAACTAAAAGATCATGCATGCCACAAGTAAGACCCAGTGCATCCAAATAAATAAATAAATATTAAAAAAATAAGAAAGAGGTAGTTCTTCAAGAAGACTGAGTAGATGACTGTTTATTGTGAACAAACCATGCTTCTGAAGAATCTGTCCCTTTCACTTGTATTTCCAGCTCTTAGAACTATCCAGGGCATATAGTAAGTGTTTTTAAATATTTGTCAAATGAATGAATGATACTATGATAGCCTCTTAATAAAAATAAATGAGGGGGTAGTATCCACATACATGAATAGATGTCAAACTGTGAAGAATTGTTAACCTGAGGAGTGGGCTTAGATTCAGGGAAAGGTGAGATTTGGGAAAGCAGAGGTCACTTCTTATTTGGGTCCCACTACTTGAAGGGCACCCACCAAGTTTGCAATTAATATATAGGCTTACCATGAAGAATAGACAAATGGTAGTAGTAGTAGCAGCTGACACTGTTTACTTTTGAGTGCTATATACTCCACGCTGAGCACTTTGTCATGTCACCTCATTTTATGCTCACAGCAATCTTTTAAGGTTAGTATTATTATTAATCCCATTTACAGTTGAGGAAGCTGAAGCTGCGAGGTTTGTGGGTGACTTCTCTATTGTCAGTTAGGTAGTAAGTAAAGGAGCCATGTTGAATTGTGGCAGTCCGGCTCCAGTATCTGTGTATCTGACCACTGGGCCATAACCTGTAATTGCCTAACTCATTTTTATATTCTAGATAGGACCAGAAGGATGCCTTGAACACAGTGCTTGTATCAAACCATTCAGTTCAGTTCAGTTCATTTCAGTTGCTCAATCGTGTCCGACTCTTTGCGACCCCATGGACTGCAGCACTTCAGGCCTCCCTGTCCATCACCTACTCCCGGAGTTTACTCAAACTCATGTCCATTGAGTCAGTGATGCCATCCAACCATCTAATCCTCTATCATCCCCTTTTCCTCCCGCCTTCAATCTTTCCCAGCATCAGGGTCTTTTCTAATGAGTCATCAGGTGGCCAACGTATTGGAGCTTCAGCTTCAACATTAGTCCTTCCAATGAATATTCAGGACTGATTTCCTTTAGGATGGACTGGTTGAGTTTCCTTGCTGTCCATGGGACTCTCAAGAGTCTTCTCCAACACCACAGCTGTTTCTTATTTCTTCCTAAGTTTACAGATTTCCCCATCCCCAATTTTGTTTGGGTTACAACATACTCTGAAAATAGGAATCACTCTTAAGTCCAGGGTCTAAACCTACTTTGGCAATTCCTATTTGCTAGGGAGGTTTAGGTGTGGCCATGCAACCAAATTGTGGCTAATTAAGGAGAAGTCTCCTGGGAGGGCTTTTGCTTTTGAATAAAAAGAGATGGTAAGGAGATCAGCACCTTCTTCTGAGCTTAAATGTGTTTGTGTGGAGATGTGATGTTTTCAGTTTAATCAGTCATATTGCTTGAAATAAGAAGGCCAAATATAAAAAGATCACAGTAAGGAGTACAGAGCAGAAAGGTAGGGTGAGTCTGGGTACTGGTTGATATTGCTAAACCTCTGCATCAGCCCTGAAATAGCCAGAATCAATTAAATTGTGAAATTATGCAAGCCATATCCACTGTTACTCGTGGCTAAAAGCAATTCTATACAGTGCTGTAAAAAAAGTCTTGTTGAATTGAAAATATTGATGAATTCAAGGAGGTGACTCAAGCTATATAAATAAAAGATAAATAACAATGCAAGACTATGTGTACTGAGTATCAAATGAATAAGATAGCCTGGTGAGCCTATCAAGAAGGTCTTCATGGAAGAGAGAAAATGTGAAGTGATTTTGAAAGCTACTAATATTAAAAATGTGGATTTGATAATTAGTTGTGCAAAAAAAAGCCACTTTAGGTTTTGATAACTCAACTTGGTCTCATTTTTTTGACTATTCTTTTTCTAAAGTGTTTTTGATATGGACCACTTTTAAAGTCTTTTTTGAATTTGTTACAATATTGCTCTTTTTTTTTTTTTTTTTTTTAAGGCCTCAAGGCATGTGGGAATCTTAGCTCCCCAACCAGGTATTGAACCTGCACCCCCTGCATTGGAAGGCAAAGTCTTAACCACTGGACCACTAGGGAAGTCCCTTGAGACAGTTTTTGATAGTAGAAAACACGATATTAGTTCATTCTAGCTATACTGAGTCAAGTCAGTATTTTCTGCTTTACTCCCTTATCTCTAGTTGGCATCCAAGTTCCGAAGGGCTCATGTGGTATCATGGACTCATTTGCTGTTTGTGCATGTGTGGGTGCATGTGAGTGCCTGTCTGTCTGTGTATTGTTCCCTAATTTTGGGACTTTACAGGGAGGGGCTAAATGCAGGGCTCCTTCGCAGAGATGGGGAAACTGAGACCTATAAAACCTAATGCCTCCCATAAGTGATACACCAATAAATGATAGGACTGGAAGTAAAAGCTCTTTGGAAGTGTTCATGTCTTTTGCATCTCTTCCAACTCATCTCCTTGCCCAGTGCCTAGAGATTTTTCCCCCCTCTCATTATGTCAATAAAAAAGTAACTAAACAGTTGTCTCCCATGAAACATTGGTTTGTGTTAGGGTTTTTGCCTTTAGATAGCAAATCCAACCTGTCCCAAAGAAAGTCTTGATCTTCCTCCCACAAATGTGCCCTATTCACATCTTTCCCAACCTTCCAATTGTTTAGGCCATGAACTTTTATCATCCTTGATTTCCGTCTTTATCTCATACCCCACATCCAAAGTATCAACAAATCTTATAAAAGATACCTAGACTCTAACCACTTCTCAACACTTCTGCTACTGCCACCTTAATCTAAGCTTCTGTCATCTCTGACCTGCATTATAGTGGAAGCCAACTGGTCTCTGTGCTTCCATTCTTACTTATCCCAACAGTCTATTCTCAAACAGCAGCCAGAATCATTCTGTTAAAACATGTAAGTTAGGTCATGCCACTCTTCTGCTCAAAAAGCTCCACTGACATCCCATCTGACTCTGAGTAAAAGCTTAAGTTTTTTTTTTTTTTTTTTTTTAAATAAAAATCCTTATTTATAAAAGGCCTTAATTCACATCATCCCTGTTACCTAACTGACTTTATTTCTTTTTACTCATCTACTTGATCATTCTGTTTCATAAATTTCCTCTTTTCCTCAAAATGCCAGTCATACCTAGTATGCTCCTCTCCCAGAAATCTGAGTGTTTCACCCCTTGCTTTGCTACAAGCCTTTGCTCAAGTGAGACTCACCTTGACCTTCCCACTTAAAATTGCAACCCTTCCCTATTCCCCCAGTGCTCCTCTATGTTCTGTTATTTTCCATAGCACTTATCAGCATATAATGTATGATATCACTTACTATTTTTTCTTATTGTCTGTCTCCCTGAAAGGAATGCAAACCCACTGAAAGCAGGCAGTTTTGTCTGTTTTATTTACTGATGTATCTGTAACACTTAGAACTCTGCTTATCACATAGCAGATGGTCAATGATTATTGTTGAATGAATAAGTGCTATGCTAACTCCTGTCAGTTCTGTCCGGCTCTTTACAACTCCATGGACTCTAGCCTGCCAGGGTCCTTTGTCCATGGGATTCTCCAGGCAAGAATACTGGAGTGGATTGCCATTTCCTTCTCCAGGTCTATCATGAGTAAGTGAATTAAATGTATCCAGATTTCTCATTTAAGCAATAAAACTTGAAATATCATGTAAACAGACAAAGTCACTAATAAAATACAAATCTTTATGTCCTGTTGAAACTTGAAAATATGCTATAAGACATGGCATGTTCAGAGTACAAGCAGAAAGTGACATTAAAAATCATTTATCCAGTATGGAGATTCCTTAAAAAACTAGTAATAAAACCACTACATGACCCAGCAATCCCACTACTAGACATATACCCCGAGGAAACCAAAATTGAAAAGACACACGTACCCCAGTGTTCACTGCAGCACTATTTACAATAGCTAGAACATGGAAGCAACCTAGATGTCCATCGAGAGTTGATTGGATAAAGAAGCTGTGGTACATATATACATATGTACAATGGGATATTACTCAGCCATAAAAAGGAAAACATTTGAGTCAGTTCTAATGAGGTGGATAAACCATGTAGAGTTTATTATACAGAGTGAAGTAAATCAGAAAGAGAAAATCAAATATCATATACTAATGCATGTATATGGAATCTAGAAAGATGGTACTGATGAACCTATTTGCAGGGCAGCAATGGAGACACAGACATAGAGAGCAGACTTATGGATATGGTGGGAGGGGAGGAAGGAGATGATGCGATGTATGGAGAGAGTAACATGGAAACTTATATTACCATATGTAAAATAAATAGCCAGTGGGAATTTGCTATATGACTCAGGGAGTTAAACCAGGACTCTGTAACAACCTAGAGGGGTGGGATGGGGAGAGAGGTGGGAGGGGGGTTCAAAAGGGAGAGAACATGTGTATACCTGTAGCTGATTCATGTTGATGTTTGGGAGAAACCAACACAATTCTGTAAAGCAGTGATCCTTCAATTAAAAAATAAATTAATTAAAAATTAAAATTAATCATTTGTTGAAGTCATCACATTGTCTAACTGACTCCGTCTGAAAACTTACGGTCAAGAGGCCCTATAAAACATTGAAAAAAAATTAGAACATTAACACATTGAAAAAAATAAAAACATTACTTCCTTTCTTAACCTCCTCCACTAGGTTCATCCTTGTAGGAAATGGCCCTCCATCATTAAGAGGTTTCTGTTTTCTCATACCCCAGTGAGCTAAAGCAGAGCTTCTCAGACTTTAACATACATGCCTGTCACTTGTGTGATATGATTCATTAGGTCTAGGTAAGGCCCGAGAATCTGCATTTCCAGCAAGCTCTCAGACGATGCCATTCCTGCTACTGTGGTCCACAGAGTAGCATGGCAAGGATTCTGTTTAAAATCTCTGCCTTGGGCTTTTTATTCTGTTTTCTAGAAGCCAGGGTTGAATGGAAAGGGCTTTTACCATCAGTCATATCCGTTGCATCAAGCTTTGGGATAATTTTCTATTGTCTTTTTCCTCCCATTTTATATATGGCTTATGTTTTTGGTTCTTTCTTTCCCCCTGTTGTTTCTCTGGCTGTCACGAGCAGAACGTGCCATTGAAAAAAGCTGGCATATGTAATTGATCGTGATAGTATAATCTTTCATTGTTATGCAGTTAGCAGTGTACACATTTGGTTTTACTCTAGGACAGCAGCATGGAGCTATTTAAATTTTAAAATATTAACAGTGAAAAATATAATTAATAGGGGTTGATCTGTTGAATAAAATCCCATTGTGTGGCACATGTGTGCTTGTGTGTGTCATGCCAGACACTGGTAACTGTAATTGTGACAATTGTGTCCAGTGTTGCTTTGCTGGCTATCACCCCTGCTGATTTCTATCTGCTAGTAAGGTGGGTGTGAGAGGAGGAGCAAGAAGAATTATTATATTTCTCAAAGATCCATTATTCTATAGTGCAGGGAAAGGTCTTGGAAGTCCACGCAAGGATAGCAGCTACACATAGTAGCTAGGGACCCTGAGTTGATCATCAAAACTCCCATTAGTGCAAGAGGTGGAACTTTTCTTAATAGAAATTACTGTAAATGGATATAGGAGTCATGGGGGTAATCGACTAACCAAGGCTTAAGCATGTTTGCGGAAAAGAAAAGCCACAAAACAGTATGCCTTCCCCCATTATCCCTTAAACAGAAGTGAGTGGCAATTTGCTGGCAATATATCTCAAATGAAGAAAGAAGCTCTTTAGGATGTCAAGTTGCATGAAAATTGTAATGAGGATACTGATGCTCACTGAATCTGGTAGATAATGTTTTTTATATGAGTTGGATTATTTTCTAAGAAATCACATTTTACTTACTTTGAACTTTCTGTAGTTTAGCCATATTGGTGATATACCTTGGTAGGATGCTGTCTTCTGGAGCTTCTTGGAGAAAGCTCTGTTATTCTTTCTGCTGCTGAGTTTGAAATGTGAATTTGACTATTTGAAATTTTAAAATGTAAGCAATAGTGCCACCCATTGGTGTCTCAGCAGCCTTTTGATGGAGAAGAAAATGGAATTTATTTTTAGGAGATCAATTTCATGAAGCTCTATGTTCCCAGGCCCCATCGATTGTGTTTGTCTCTCAGTGGAGAGCCAGGTTCTCTAATTCTTGTCTTCATTGGGAAAACTGGCCTTGGTGGAATTCTCTAGTCTTGCCAATCCAGAGTCACATGCCTCCTGAGAATGGGGAAGACATACAGATGGCTAGTATGAAAAGATGGCACATGAGAAGATGTTCAGCATCACAAATTATTATTAGAGAGATGCAAATCAAAACTGCAATGAAATATCATTTCATACCAGTCAGAATGGCTATCATTAGCAAATCTGCAAACAATAAATGCTGGAGAAGATGTGGAGAAAAGCAAACCCTCCTACACTATTGGTGGGAATGTAAGTTGGTACAGCCATGATGGAAAACAGTGGGGAGTTTCCTTAGAAAACAAAGATTAGAATTACCATATGATCCAGTGATCCCACTCCTTGGCATATACTTGAACAAAACTATAGTTCAAAAAGATACATACACCCCTATGTTCACAGCACCAGTATTCACAATATTCAAGTCATAGAAACAACCTAAATGTTCATTGACAGATAAATGGACAGACAAAGAAGATATGGTACATATATTTTGAAATACTACTAAACCATAAAAATGAAATAATGCCATTTACAGCAACATGGATGGAACAAGACATTATTTTTTATTTTTATTTTTATTATTATTATTTTTTTTTCCAGTGGGTTTTGTCATACATTGATATGAATCAGCCATGGATTTACATGTATTCCCAATCCCGATCCCCCTCCCACCTCCCTTTCCACCCGATTCCTCTGGGTCTTCCCAGTGCACCAGGCCGGAGCACTTGTCTCATGCATCCCACCTGGGCTGGTGATCTGTTTCACCATAGATAGTATACATGCTGTTCTTTTGAAATATCCCACCCTCACCTTCTCCCACAGAGTTCAAAAGTCTGTTCTGTATTTCTGTGTCTCTTTTTCTGTTTTGCATATAGGGTTATCGTTATCACCTTTCTAAATTCCATATATATGTGTTAGTATGCTGTAATGTTCTTTATCTTTCTGGCTTACTTCACTCTGTATAATGGGCTCCAGCTTCATCCATCTCATTAGACTGTTCAAATGAATTCTTTTTAATGGCTGAGTAATATTCCATGGTGTATATGTACCACAGCTTCCTTATCCATTCATCTGCTGATGGGCATCTAGGTTGCTTCCATGTCCTGGCTATTATAAACAGTGCTGCGATGAACATTGGGGTGCACGTGTCTCTTTCAGATCTGGTTTCCTCAGTGTGTATGCCCAGAAGTGGGATTGCTGGGTCATATGGCAGTTCTATTTCCAGTTTTTTAAGGAATCTCCACACTGTTGTCCATAGTGGCTGTACTAGTTTGCATTCCCACCAACAGTGTAAGAGGGGAACAAGACATTATTATACTAAGTGAAGTAAGTTAGAAAGAGAAAGACGACTATCATAAGATATCACTTACATGTGGAATCTAAAATATGGCACAAACGAACCTATTTAGAAAACAGAAACAGGCTCATAGACATAGAGAACAGACGTGCAGTTGCCAAGGGGGAGAGAGGTGGGTGGAAGGCTGGACTGGGAGTGTGGGATTAGCAGATGCAAACTATTATATGTAGGGTGGATAAACAACAAGGTCCTACTGTATAGCACAGGGAACTATATTCAGTATCCTGTGGTAAACCATAATGAAAAAGAATATTTAAAAAATGTCTATATGTGTATAATGGAGTCACTTTGCTATGCAGCAGAGATTGACACATTTTAAGTCAACTGTATTTCAATAAAAAATTGTAAAGATCCCATCTCCAAATGTATAATGCTGCGTTAAGCAGCAGGCTCCATGCATTGGGAGCCTGTACAACTCCAGTTCTTTAAATATTCATAAGTAGAAGCCAGATGTGGTAGACTGCTGTGGATGACTGGTACTCACACTATTCCCTAAGGTCTTTGGTGAACCCCCATTAATAGGACACACTAATAAGAATGGACTTTTACTGAAGATTTCATGAGGAAATAGGGAAGTTGATTTGCATCAGAGACCACACATTAGAGAACTAATAAGGTCCTCATTCCTCTTCTGTCCTCTGCCAGTGACCTTGTCATTCTTCCTCTCTTACTCCAAACAGCCTCTGAAGATTCTTTTATTATCCAGCTTATTCAGCTTCTGTCCCCAATTTATAGACCCCTGTCAGCAAAGCCAAACCCTGGAATTAGCCCCAGAGTGATCATCAAGTGCCTCTTGGAGGCCTTCTTCCTCATCAAAGCTTATAATTTAGTTATTCATCCAAGTAAACAATTTTGGTGGTGGGTGGGTTCTCCCATTAAGTAGATTTTTCTCCATATTGTTACATAAAGTATACCATGCCTGCTTCCAAAAATGATTGTGAACCATTAAGAGGTTCAGATATACGTGAGAATATAAGTGAGTAGCTAATTACATAGTCTGATAACAGACATCTTTCAGTTTGTTACTGATTGTCCTGTTGTCCTTCAACAAAGTCTTTCAGTCTCTCCAAGTGGATGTATGTGCTCAGTTTACCTTTCTTCAATCGCTTGGCAACCCCCTTCCTATATTCCTGCTGAGGCTGCCAGCTGGCCTTGTTCTTTCTGGAAGCACTCTTTCGTTCTCTCCCTTTCTAGGATTTCTTAGACTTCCCAGTTGCTGTTACACTTGAAAGGTGTTAATGAATGACAATGATGTAATGTGTTATGGCTGCAGGGCTATTTGCATTTAAATGGGAACACTTACATTTACACAAGTCTGTGTATTTTTAATTAATTAATTAATTTTTGGCCCTGCCACTTGATTTGTGAGATCTTAGTTCCCCGACCAAGGATTCAACCTGGGCCCTTAGCAGTGCAAGAATGGAGCATAAGCACTGGACCACCAGGGAATTCCCAACATTTACACAAGTCTGAGCCCAGAAGGATGACTTATTGAGGAGAATTTCAGACTTGGGGAGGGCCAATGAGGCAATTGTTTGGCTGCATATAACCAACATTGTACATGGAGGGTTAGATGCACTTTTTAAGATAGTTGAGTGAGCGAGAATGAAGTGTAAACTGAAAAAAAAAAAACAACAACACATGACATTAGAGAATCTATATTTGATGCTTGTATGAGCCACCACACAGGTTACAAATGTGGTCACATCTCCTTGACTACCTTGTTCGTTATTGTATCCCTAGTGTTTTTTTTTTTAAAACCATTTTATTGAGGTGTTATTGTTATACAAAAAGCTGTACATATTTAATGTATACAACTTGATGAGCTTGGAGATAAATATACATCTGTGAAACCATTACTACAATCAATGCCATAAACATCTTCATCATTTCCAAGCATTTCCTCCCACCCTCTTTATTTATTTGTTTATTTATTATTATCTTTTTATAAATCTATAGTTTTATTAAGACAAAAAAGTGACAGTGTTGATATGAAATTTACATTTAAACAAAATTTTTCACAGAAACCTAACACATGTCTAAAAATTACAATGGAGTTCTAGATGCAGGTCTAGACGATGTCAAGAACTGATGGAGTGCATGATCCAAGACAGCATTTTGGATTTTAGTTAATTCTTAGGATTAAAAAATTTGTTTTGTTTTAAAGTGAACCACTGTCTCAGTATGAAAATTAAATCTTCTCTTGAGAAGATTTAATTTTTGAAATGATTCAACTCTTGAACTTGTGCTGTCAGTGACTAAACCCTGCCACCAATGGTTTCAAAGTTCAAAAAAACAGAGTTTCCAAGAGTTTTCTACCCTTTGAGCACTGGTCCTTGTCTTTCCCTATCTGCCTACCTCCTATACCACTCTCTGCCCTTCCCTAAATACTTCAGCCAGTGGCTTGGGTGGAGAAACTGATATTTACAACTTCATAATTGGAAAAGAAAGGGTCTTGTCAACTTCAAGAATTAGCTCCTCGCAAAAAAAAAAAAAAAAAAAATTAGCTCCTCTAAGACAGAATGATCCTCCTGTATACATTCAAGAAGACTTTTCCCTCTCAACCAGTTTCCATCCCCCAAATGGCAACTTTGTTAACTTCATAACTGGCTTAGTCCTTTGCTGGGACCAGCATTAATCTCAGGCAGGGAATACCTTGGCTTCTAAGTTTCAGACATTCACAGCTTTTAAATAGTCTCTCACAGTCCTCATTTAGGTGGCCAATGACACTTTTTGAAAAGATACAATATTCTGGACACAGAACCTGATCATCATTAGTTGCTTTTTCCTTTGTTGCACAGTTTCTTCAAATTTTAACAAAAATGATCCTAACTCCCATCTCCCTTCCTTCCCACCCTATCCCACCCATGCTACACAACACACCAGTAATAGCCAAAAGCTACACACATTCTATGCTGTAAAAAATGCAGAGTTAACCCTCTTGGGAAGAAGGCTGTGGGTTGTGGAGATGCTCTTTGAAGATCTACAGTGTCTCTTGCTCTTCCACATCCCACTCTACAAGTTTTGTCCATCATAGAAGACCCTTTGCTTTTCTTAGTGAAGTTAAGAATGGGTTGCATTGAAACACTGATTCTTCTTCCCCTCCACCGAGATGGGTATGCAAACTATACAGCATGGAATGACTTTAAAGCACTTAGGCTGCTGTAGGGCACAGAAACTATACCGGCTCTTCAAAGCACATCTTCTCAAGCCACCTTTATGGTGTCAAGACAAGTAGAACTCCTTCTCTCCCCACTTGAAACCCACAGTCAGATGTGACAGGCGCTGGTATTCAAGAGAGTTAATTCTTGTTATCTTTTTTTGTCATTATCCTCTGAGGGTAATGCCACGTCAGCATTTCCTTATAGAAGGATATGACAACCTGTAGGCCCTTGACATTGGCTTCCTCGGCAGGGACCAGGTCAGCCTCATCAGAGTTTTTCCATTTCATCAGAAACATGAGTTCTCCACTGGAGTCTGTAGCTCCAATAATCCGCTCAGGTTCCAAACCCCAGGCAAAGCCTTGTGGCTTTTCTGAGTCTTTTCTTCTTTGGTTTGCTCTCCTCCCCCATGTTGTCTGAATCAGAATCAGCTTTGCACTTGCCTCCATCTGATTTATCTGTCTCGGGTGCTGTTTTCTGTGACTGCAGAAACTCAGCAGTGAGGTCAGGGCAGTCAGGTTATCTCCCGACTCCCATGTGTCGTCCTCATCTGAGACCCCCTTTCACTTTAGGAGATACTCCACTTGGCCGTTTACTACTTGCCTGTCTAGAACTTCTTCCACCGCATATTCCTCTTCCTCTAGCACCTCCTCTACTTTCTTTCTTCTTGTTTTTTTTTTCCTCACAGTGCCTGCCCGCTTTCTGGTATAAAGGGTGACGGCTGCTCAGAGCAGCACCCACAAACCCGAGAGGAATCAGCGCGGCACTACTGGCCGGGGGAGTGGTGACTGTGATGGAGCACTCAGAAGAGCGACCCTTTCTGCGCAACACATTGTCCCTAGCGGTAGGCACTATGGTGTACAGTCGGTCTCTAGGACTTACTCATCTTGCCCAACTGAAACTTCGTACCCTTGACCAATACTTCCCTGATTCTCCCCCCTCCCCTAAGTTTTGAATGGTTCCCGGCATACAGTAAGTCCTTAATAATTATTTGTAAAATAAATGGATGGATACATAGGTGGATGAATTTTTTTTTTCTAATATTCCTGAAACTCTTCCTCATATGCAGGGACCCTAAATATCTTTCTCTCGAGGCTTCCATAATTTGAAAATGTCTACCAATTCCAGAAATTTTTCTTATTCTCAAAAGACAGATGGAGCAGCCAGGCTTCTTTTGACACCAGGGGGCCACCCCTACATTGTTCCAACTCTTTCTTTCCTGCTGCCTGACTGTGTCACTGGAAAACCTGTGTTCTGCACAATCCTAAGAGACTGGTTCACCTGAGGGGACCCTAGGGGTTCTCTAGGGAGGACACCCCACTCCTTCAGGACCAGGGTGAGTGCATGTGCGTGTGCATGTGCAGAACTGAACCTCTCCATAGGTTCATTAGCATAACCACAAATGCAAAAACAAAAACAAAAAATTTGTTCAACCCTATTAAAGTCAATATGACGATATTAATTCTTAAATCCTCTTTAGAAAAAATTATTCCAAGCCATCACCTACTCAATGGACATGAGTTTGAGTAAACTCCGGGAGTTGGTGATGGACAGGGAGGCCTGGCATGCTACAGTCCATGAGGTCACAAAGAGTCGGATAAGACTGAGCAACTGAACTGAACTGAGCTGAACTGATTCCAAGCCTAGCCCATTCTGCAAATCAAAATCTAATTTTTCCTTTTATGCCTATAATCTGAGGTTGGTTTAAAACAATCAAGTCTTTGGGGATGAAATTAGATGATTTCTTTCTCCTGAAGGGTAGGGGCACTTAGGAGAAAAGTCTTCAGGAGCACCTTCAAATTTTTGCCTTGGGAAGGACCAGTGAAAAAGCCCTAAAGAGCAAAAGTATGTGGTGCCTCTCAGCCTATAAAAATAATGTTCTTTTGGGGAAAACAAAACAAAAAAATCCCACCACCAGTTCTGTCTCAATGATGCTAATATGCTTTGGGGGAATCATATTCCTTTTAAGAGGAGCTTCATTTACTCTGGATCTTCCTCAACCAAGCTGATTGTCTTGAGCTTTACTCTTAAGCGTTAAGTTTCCTTTCATTTTCTAAATACAGTGAATTAACTTATTGCAGAGATTAATTTAACACTAGTGATAAAACTTGGATTGGTTGCTTGCTTGTTCTAAGAAGAATCCCCATAACGTTTTAAAGAATAAGATATAAAGACTTTTGCTCAGTGCTTGGCTCATAGAAAGCATTCAATAAGTATTAACTACTGCTATTATTATTGTTATTGCTGCTACAACTAGTATTGTTATTAGTGGCCTGGCATCCAGTCCTAGTGGTAGGTATTTATTATGAGAAAGAAGTGGAGTTTAGTGACATACAACACATGTAAAGTGCTTAATATAGTCTTTGACACAAAGCAAGTATTTAGTTAGTTTAAACAAATTTAGAAAATGTGAATGTATTAGGGTAGATTTGGCTGCTAAAATAGAGACTAAAATTTAATGGCTTAAAGAAACATAAATTTATTTTTCATTCATGTTACAGTACCAGTTGAGTGTTCCAAGTGTTAAAGAAAAGTTTTCAGACAATTTAGCTGTGAGCATGTATCAAAATTTTATTACAGTTAGGCACAGAAGGGAAATGGACCCTAGAAAGGCCACTTCCCAAATTTACTATTGGTAGGGACATTTGATAGGAAGAGAGTTCAGTTAGATAATCATTGTTAGACTAAACACAGAAAGAAAAGAAAGTCTGGTTAAAGGTCACTAGACCCTTGATTGACAGCTGGCAACTGAATGTGTGGGTAATTGGGCATGTGGGTAATTGGTTTCTGAGAGCAAACCTTAATCCCATTAAAGTTCACAGAAAATTGCTTAAGCATTTTATCAGGAATGTTAACTTCTCAGAAAGAGGTTATGAGCAAAATGGTTTTGCCTTTCAGACCAGGTTTGGAACAGTTTCTCTTATGGGTGGGACCATGGCCCACTCTGCCCTCACTCGTCATTCAGGTACTCTGGTTGATGGTAGCTCTGCCATTTTCAGTATATGGCTTTAATGCTATTCTGGTCATTGTCAATAGCCAGTGAGAAAGAGGAAAAGAACAGAGATTTCTTCCTAAGAAATCTTGCCTAAGGAACTGAGCCAGAGGTGGAAGCAGAATTTTTGCTCCCACATCATTGAGAGCTTAGTTACATGATCACCAAGCTCCCAGTAGGGTTGAGAAGTGCAGTCTGGACATCCAAATCCTGGCTGCAGGACTTTTACTAGGGGGTGAAATGGAGTTTGGGACAGTAGTGGTTTCTGTCACAATGAGGATGTGCTCAGCCTTTCTGCTCCTACTGCCTCTGAAGCAGTAGTTGGCAAATTATGGCCTGCAGGCTAAATCCCACCCATAGCTGTTTGTATAAATAAAGTTATATTGGAAAGCCATGCTCATTCATTTATGCAATGTGTATGGCTGAATTCACACTACACTAAAGGGTTGAGTAATTGAGACAGAGACCCCATGCACCAAAGCTTAAAATATTTATTTTTTGGCTTTTTTTTTTTAATTTAATTTTTATTATTATTATTATTATTTTTTTTCTTTTTTATTATTATTATTATTATTTTTTTTTTCCAGTCGGTTTGTCATACATTGATATGAATCAGCCATGGATTTACATGTATTCCCAATCCCGATCCCCCCTCCCACCTCCCTCTCCACCTGATTCCTCTGGGTCTTCCCAGTGCACCAGGCCCGAGCACTTGTCTCATGCATCCCACCTGGGCTGGTGATCTGTTTCACCATAGATAATATACATGCTGTTCTTTTGAAACATCCCACCCTCACCTTCTCCCACAGAGTTCAAAAGTCTGTTCTGTATTTCTGTGTCTCTTTTTCTGTTTTGCATATAGGGTTATCATTACCATCTTTCTAAATTCCATATATATGTGTTAGTATGCTGTAATGTTCTTTATCTTTCTGGCTTACTTCACTCTGTATAATGGGCTCCAGTTTCATCCATCTCATTAGGACTGGTTCAAATGAATTCTTTTTAATGGCTGAGTAATATTCCATGGTGTATATGTACCACAGCTTCCTTATCCATTCATCTGCTGATGGCATCTAGGTTGCTTCCATGTCCTGGCTATTATAAACAGTGCTGCGATGAACATTGGGGTGCACGTGTCTCTTTCAGATCTGGTTTCCTCAGTGTGTATGCCCAGAAGTGGGATTGCTGGGTCATATGGCAGTTCTATTTCCAGTTTTTTAAGAAATCTCCACACTGTTTTCCATAGCGGCTGTACTAGTTTGCATTCCCACCAACAGTGTAAGAGGGTTCCCTTTTCTCCACACCCTCTCCAGCATTTATTGCTTGTAGACTTTTGGATAGCAGCCATCCTGACTGGCGTGTAATGGTACCTCATTGTGGTTTTGATTTGCATTTCTCTGATAATGAGTGATGTTGAGCATCTTTTCATGTGTTTGTTAGCCATCTGTATGTCTTCTTTGGAGAAATGTCTGTTTAGTTCTTTGGCCCATTTTTTGATTGGGTCATTTATTTTTCTGGAATTGAGCTGCAGGAGTTGCTTGTATATTTTTGAGATTAATCCTTTGTCTGTTTGCTTCATTTGCTATTATTTTCTCCCAATCTGAGGGCTGTCTTTTCACCTTACTTATAGTTTCCTTTGTTGTGCAAAAGCTTTTAAGTTTCATTAGGTCCCATTTGTTTAGTTTTGCTTTTATTTCCAATATTCTGGGAGGTGGGTCATAGAGGATCTTGCTGTGATTTATGTCAGAGAGTGTTTTGCCTATGTTCTCCTCTAGGAGTTTTATAGTTTCTGGTCTTACATTTAGATCTTTTATCCATTTTGAGTTTATTTTTGTGTATGGTGTTAGAAAGTGTTCTAGTTTCATTCTTTTACAAGTGGTTGACCAGTTTTCCCAGCACCACTTGTTAAAGAGGTTGTCTTTTTTCCATTGTATATCCTTGCCTCCTTTGTCAAAGATAAGGTGTCCATAGGTTTGTGGATTTATCTCTGGGCTTTCTATTCTGTTCCATTGATCTATATTTCTGTCTTTGTGCTAGTACCATACTGTCTTGATGACTGTGGCTTTGTAGTAGAGTCTGAAGTCAGGCAGGTTGATTCCTCCAGTTCCATTCTTCTTTCTCAAGATTGCTTTGGCTATTCGAGGTTTTTTTGTATTTCCATACAAATTGTGAAATTATTTGTTCTAGTTCTGTGAAAAATACCGTTGGTAGCTTGATAGGGATTGCATTGAATCTATAGATTGCTTTGGGTAGAATAGCCATTTTGACAATATTGATTCTTCCAATCCATGAACACGGTACGTTTCTCCATCTGTTTGTGTCCTCTTTGATTTCTTTCATCAGTGTTTTATAGTTTTCTATGTATAGGTCTTTTGTTTCTTTAGGTAGATAAACTCCTAAGTATTTTATTCTTTTTGTTGCAATGGTGAATGGTATTGTTTCCTTAATTTCTCTTTCTGTTTTTTCATTGTTAGTATATAGGAATGCAAGGGATTTCTGTGTGTTAATTTTATATCCTGCAACTTTACTATATTCATTGATTAGTTCTAGTAATTTTCTGGTAGAGTCTTTAGGGTTTTATGCACCCAACATAGGAGCACCGCAATATGTACGGCAAACACTAACGAGTATGAAAGAGGAAATTAATAGTAACACAATAATAGTGGGAGACTTTAATACCCCACTCACAACTATGGATAGATCAACTAAACAGAAAATTAACAAGGAAACACAAACCTTAAATGACACAATGGACCAGCTAGACCTAATTGATATCTATAGGACATTTCACCCCAAAACAATCAACTTCACCTTTTTCTCAAGTGCACACGGAACATTCTCCAGAATAGATCACATCCTGGGCCATAAATCTGGTCTTGGAAAATTCAAAAAAATTGAAATCATTCCAGTCATCTTTTCTGACCACAGTGCAGTAAGATTAGATCTCAATTACAGGAAAAAAATTGTTAAAACTTCAAACATATGGAGGCTAAATAACACGCTTCTGAATAACCAACAAATCATAGAAGAAATCAAAAAAGAAATCAAAATATGTATAGAAATGAATGAAAATGAAAACACAACAACCCAAAACCTATGGGACACTGTAAAAGCAGTGCTAAGGGGAAGGTTCATAGCATTACAGGCTTACATCAAGAAACAAGAAAAAAACCAAATAAATAGCCTAACTCTACACCTAAAGCAATTAGAGAAGGAAGAAATGAAGAACCCCGGAGTTAGCAGAAGGAAATAAATCTTAAAAATCAGGGCAGAAATAAATGCAAAAGAAACTAAAGAGACCATAGCAAAAATCAACAAAGCTAAAAGCTGGTTTTTTGAAAAAATAAACAAAATTGACAAACCATTAGCAAGACTCATTAAGAAACAAAGAGAGAAGAACCAAATTAACAAAATTAGAAATGAAATGGAGAGATCACAACAGACAACACTGAAATACAAAGGATCATAAGAGACTACTACCAGCAGCTCTATGCCAATAAAATGGACAACTTGGATGAAATGGACAAATTCTTAGAAAAGTATAACTTTCCAAAACTGAACCAGGAAGAAATAGAAGATCTTAAAACAGACCCATCACAAGCAAGGAAATCGAAACTGTCATCAAAATCTTCCAGCAAACAAAAGCCCGGGACCAGATGGCTTCACAGCTGAATTCTACCAAAAATTTAGAGAAGAGCTAACACCTATCTTACTCAAACTCTTCCAGAAAATTGCAGATGAAGGTAAGCTTCCAAACTCATTCTATGAGGCCACCATCACCCTAATTCCAAAACCAGACAAAGATGCCACAAAAAAAGAAAACTACAGGCCAATATCACTGATGAACATAGATGCAAAAATCCTTAACAAAATTCTAGCAAACAGAATCCAACAACATATTAAAAAAATCATACACCATGACCAAGTGGGCTTTATCCCAGGAATGCAAGGATTCTTTAATATCCGCAAATCAATCAATGTAATACACCACATTAACAAATTGAAAGATAAAAACCATATGATTATCTCAATAGATGCAGAGAAAGCCTTTGACAAAATTCAACACTCATTTATGATTAAAACTCTCCAAAAAGCAGGAATAGAAGGAACATACCTCAACATAATAAAAGCTATATATGACAAACCCACAGCAAGCATCACCCTCAATGGTGAAAAATTGAAGGCATTTCCCCTGAAATCAGGAACAAGACAAGGGTGCCCACTCTCACCACTACTATTCAACATAGTGTTGGAAGTTCTGGCCACAGCAATCAGAGCAGAAAAAGAAGTAAAAGGAATCCAGATAGGAAAAGAAGAAGTAAAACTCTCACTGTTTGCAGATGACATGATCCTCTATATTTTTTGGCTTTTTTAGAAAAAAAATTGCTGACCCTTATTCTAGAGAGGGTTCTGAATTCCCCATAAAAGTGGTCTTGATGGGTCAAAGGAAATGTGTGTTGAAAATTTTAGTAGATATTCCCCTTCTTACTTGCACTAGCAGTGTATGGGATTGTCTGTTACACAGTCAACACAGTAATGTCAAAAGTTTCCATGTGGCCAATTTGATAAGTGAAAATGGTATTTTACTATAGTTTTCATTGTACTTACCTTATTAGTAGTAAGATTTAGTATAAGGGAGTCTATATAATAAAATATATACAGTATTTGGTCTTCATCCCTCATTGTTGTTGTTCGGTTGCCAGTCATGTCTGACTCTTTGCAGCCCCAGGGACTGCAGTGCGTCAATCTTTCCTATCCCTCACCATCTCCCAGAGTTTGCCTAAGTTGATGTCCATAGAATTGGTAATGTCATCCAAACATCTCATCCTCTGTCACCCTCTTCTCCTTCTGCCTTCAATCTTTCCCAGCATCAGAGTCTTTTCCAATGAGTCAGATGTTTGTATCAGGTGGCCAGGGTATTGGAGCTTCACCTTCAGCATCAGTCCTTGCAAAGAGTATTCAGAGTTGATTTCCTTTAAGACTGACTGGTTTGATCTTGCTTTCCAAGGGACTCTCTTTCAAGAGTCTTCTCTAGAACCACAGTTCGAAAGCATCAATTCTTTGGTGCTCTGCCTTCTTTATTGTCCAGCTCTAACATCTGTACATGACTACTGGAAAGACCATAGCCTTGACTATACAGTCCTTTGTTGGCAAAGTGATGTCTTTGCTTTTTAACACACTGTCTAGCTTTGTCATAGCTTCCCTGCCAAGAAACAATCATCTTCTAATTTCATGGCTGCAGTTGCCACCTGTGGTGATTTTGGAGCCCAAGAAGAGGAAATCTGTCACTGCTTCCATCTTTTCCCCTTCTATTTGCCATGAAGTGATGGAGCCAGATGCCATGATCTTAGTTTTATTAATATTGAGCTTTAAGTTGGCTTTTTCCACTTTCCTCCTTTACCCTTATCAAGAGGCTCTTTAGTTTCTCTTTACTACTGGCACAAAGCTTTTAAAACTGACAGAATTTCCAGAATGATAGGAAGTGTCTTTTGATATTCATAACAAAACCCTTTCAGCACACCTGAGTTTGTATTAATGAAGTGACTTTTGGAAAGTCCATAAGGAAGGGGCTGGTTGCCAGGGGAATCAACCAGAATTAGAGAACTGAAACTTTCAATCTCTTCCACCCTCCCCCTATGCCCTTGGAGAGGAGAGGGCCATGAGACTGAATCAATTAATCATGCCTACATAATGAAGCTTCAGTAAAATTAAAAGAATGGTGTCTGGAGAGCTTCTGGATTGGTGAACACGGGGAGGTGCTGGGTGGGATAGCATAGAAGCTTTACATCCCTTTTGCCATTTCTTGTCCTATGCATCTTCCATCTGGCTGTTCCTGAGTTAGATTTTTTTTTTATAATAGACTGGTAATCTAGTAAGTAAATAATTTTGCTGAATTTTGTGAGCTTTTCTAGTATAGAACTGAAGGAGGGACTCTTGGAAACCTCTGATTTATAGGCAGTGGGTCAAGTGACATTAGTATCTGAAATGATGAAGTGGTGTCTGAAGTCCTGTAAGACTGAGCCCTTAACCTGTGGGATTTGACACTAACTCAGGACTTCCCTGGTTGCTCAGGAGGTAAAGAATCTGCCTATAATACAGGAGACCTGGGTTTGATCCATGGGTTGGGAAGATCCCCTGGAGAAGGGAAAGGCAACCTACTCCGGTATTCTTGCCTGGAGAATTACATGGACAGTGGAGCCTAGTGGGCTACAGTCCATGAGGCTGCGAAGAGTTGGACATGACTGAGTGACTAGCTCGCGTGCGCGTGCGCGCACACGCACACACACACACACACACACACACACACACACACACACACAAGGTATATAGTGTCAGAAATGAATCCATATTGTAAGATACTAAAATGGGGTGGAAGAATTGCTTTCCAAACTCAAATGTTTGGGAAAACCCACACATTTGATGTTAGAAGTGTGGGTACAGTAGTGTGAAAGTCATATAAGAGAGTCATATAGGAGTGTGTTTTTCTTTTAAACTAATCATGATTGTAACTAATCGTATTTTAAGAATATTTGCACTTCCTTTTCTGTGGACTATCTACTTGTCTTTTGCACATCCATTGGCAAATATTGGGTTGTTAATTTTGTATAATAATTTCTAGGGGCTTTTTATATGCTAGGGAACCAAGCCATTTATGATACAAATTGCAAAAATCAACCTCATTTAAGAATTTTTAGATTTTTAAAATTTAATTTAATTATTATTATTATTTTTGACTGCTCATGGGCTCTTCATTGCTGTGCATAGGCTTTCTCTAGTTGAGGTGTGCAGAGGGTACTCTCTAGTTGTGGTGTGAATGCTTCCAGTGCTAGTGGGTTCTCTTGTTACGGAGCAGAGGCATCTAGGACACATGGGCTTCAATAACTGTGGCTCATGGGCTCCAGAATGCAGGCTCAGTGGTTGTGGCACACAGGCTTAGTTGCTCTGCAGCATGTTGGATCTTAGTTCCCACCAGGGATAGAATCCATCTCCTCTGCATTGGCAGGTAGATTCTTAACCACTGGACCACCACGCAAATCTTGTCCCCATTTTTAAAAAACATTTTTATTTATTTTTAAATTTTTGGCTGTGCTGGATCTTCATTGCTTTGCATGGGCTTTCTCTAGGTATAGTGAGAGGGGGCTACTCTTTATTGCCATGCACAGGTTTATCATTGTGGTGGCTTCTCCTATGGTGGAGCACAAGTTCTAGGTGCATAGGCTTCAGTCGTTCTGGCATGTGGGCTCGTAGTTGCAGCTTCTGTGCTCTAGGGTGTGGGCTCAGTGGTTGTGGTACGCAGGCGTAGTTGCTCTGTGGCATGGAGAATCTTCCCAGACCAGGGACCAAACCTGTGTCCCCTGCATTGGCAGGCAGATTCTTATCCACTACACCACCAGGAAAGTCTTCTACCCCGTTTTTTAATGTATTCCTTTTACTTTGCTTATGGAAATTTTTGCTGTGCCAATTTTTAAATTTTTTATTTTAAAAATAGTCAAATTGATTGATCTTCTGTTTCATGACTCTGACTTATATATTATGCTTAGAAGGCTTTCCCATATCAAGATTGTACAAAAATTTCTTCTATTTTTTCCTAATAATTTTGTGGTTTTCAGTTTTTATGTTTAGTTGTTCACTGCATCTGTAATGTATTTTAAGATTAGAGGAATGGATTCAATTTTTTTCTAACTGGCTATCCATTCTGTGAACACCATCTCTTTAATAATGCATCTTTATCATATATTAATTTCCTGTATGTTTTTGGGTCTTACTGGAATATTTCATGTATATTTATGGGCTAGTATTATGTTGCTTTAATTAATGTACCTTTATATCACATTTTAATATCTGGGAGGGCTAATTTGCCCTCATTATTATTATTTTTTAAATATAGTCAAAATATACAGTGGCTCTTATTGTGAAATGTCTAAATTTTAGTCTTTACTTAATTTCATATGTAAGTGGTCTGTTGCTGCTGCTGCTAAGTCACTTCCAACCTAGCAGTCGTGTCCAACTCTTTGCGACCCCATGGACTGCGGCAGCCCACCAGGCTCCTCTGTCCCTGGGATTCTCCAGGCAAGAATACTGGAGTGGGTAGCCAGTCCCTTCTCCTCCAATGCATGCACGCATGCTAAGTCGCTTCAGTCGTATCCGACTCTGTGCGACCCTATGGACAGCAGCCCTCCAGGCTCCTCTGTCCACAAGATTCTCTAGGCAAGAATACTGGAGTGGGTTGCCATTTCCTTCTCCATCGTTATTTTTTTTAATGAGTTTTTTTTTTTTTCTGGCTAGTTTTATTTGTTTATTTTTCTTTATAAAATAGTTAAAAAATACTGCTGATAATTTTTATTTGGATTGCATTAAGTTTATTACATTAACTTGGCAGAATTGTTATCTTTAGATGCTGATATTAGTTCTAAAGTATGGACCTAGTGTACCTGTCCATTTGAAGAACTTGTGTTATTTTTAAATTACCTTTTTGGTTATTGACTGAGTTTTTCTGACTATGACTATGACATTTTTCTGAGACTGACCACCTTGTTCATTCCTTAAATTGGCTTAAGTTATTGTTTTTATTTCTGGTATACAACCTGTTCCACAAGTACAGCAGATCTAGAAGTGAACCAGTTGTGTAATGATATTTACAGAGCAAACACATCTTACTGTAGGAAATGATAAATTTGTGAATTTTGCCTTGCCATTCTTAAGTGTTTGTGGTGATTCACAGAAGAGGATAAGGATGCCATGACACAGAGGGATCACATTATCTGAAGAAAGTGTTGGTTTGGACTCTTAAATCTGGAAAACCTTTTTGGTAGCTTGAGCTTTTAAGAAGCATGCGCTGGTCTAGGATGTGTGAATCTCAGAGGAACAGGTAGAAGAGTAGAGAAGTGAGACTAGGAAGGGAGAAAGCCAGTATAGAGTGTTGTCATTGAGCAGCTTATCTCTGTGGGCTGCCATGGCTCAGTCATACTCTGGACCTCTGGGAAACGGTAGAACACACCTTAGGATTGTGCAACCTAAAAACCAGAGCATCTGGGGCATTTACCGACTCCAACTTGTCGTTGACTGAATGCTGCTTCTGATGCCATCAGCTCCCAGGCACCTCTGGCTTGCCTTGAGTGTATGTCTATGACCGCCAAAGTCCCAGGCAGAGAGTCACAGATGCTGTGGATGCGAGTGGTCAGCCTTCACAGGAACAGTGAGGCAGAGACTCTGATAAAAACAGTCTTAGAAAGACTTAAATTTCTGCATCCTTAGACACTAGCTGCCTTCTCCGTTGGGAGAGGATTAGAGCAGTTGATATTTGGGTTGTTTGTACCATCTACACTGCTTTCTTAGGAAATTTTGCCATCACCCTCTCCTCATTTGGCATGTTTTATACCTTGGAACTCACTCTTCATTCTCATTCCTACCACACTGATTGGACAAGGGCCAAAGTGAGCATTGTTATGGGCTTGCCAATAACCTATGACTTGTTATTGGAGTTTGTTCCAGATAAAACAAGCAGGGCAAATCCAATTCCTCTTTTGGGGATTTGGAGTTGTGAAACAAAAGAGTCAGTTTCCAGTTAGCAGTAAGAGCTAGAATTAAAATATTAATGTATGAAGAGAGAAACATGATAGGTATGTTCAAGCAGAAATCATGAACAAGCTAGTTTCTAGAGAGGGGAATATGGAGAAAGAAGAGAAAAAGAGAGAGAGGTGGATAGTGTGTGTTAAGCGGTCAATCCCCAAAGGTACCTTGTTTCTTGCTTTTCTGAGTCCTGGCTGTTCACATTCTCCTGCATTCCCATAATGCATTTCTTTATCCTCACAATAACTACCCTCACTCTTTTCTAGTGTTGTTATGAGCCAATTACCATTAATTGTCTTGACCAAAACCACTTTGGCAGAAAATTGGAGAATGATCCCCTAAAAGTGACTCCTGTGCTCTATTTCTGTGGCTCCTTCTCCATCCACTGTATCTGGAGGCAGCTAACCTGCTAGTCCTCTCCCTATGACTGTTGCCAGCTGCTGTGAAAGGCTCCAAGAAAATAAAATCTAGAGAAAATACTAGTCATTAGGTGGTATAGACTTGTCCTTCCCAGAATAGGCAATGAAAACATCATATAGCTTACTCTATTCAGAAGCTAAATTTTATCCTCTCAAGAGAAAAGGAAACCCGACTAATTCCTTTATAGCTGTAGCCCTCTGCTTTATAAATGGGTCCTGACAGCAAGGAGGTTAGAGGGAAAAAGTTTTAGCAAATTTCCTTCAATGAAATGGGATGAGATCATTTCACATGTGTTTTTACTGACTTAAGCTTCTTTGAGGAATAGCTTCATCTACTATCCAGAGAAGAAGCTGAGATTGATCAAGTAAAAACAGGCAAAAACAAACCAGGAGGCCTAATTCAAGCCGTTTGTACTAAACAAATATGACCCACAGTCAAGTAGCATTAAATACAACTCCAACAACACACATAACAGATATTCACTGGACACCTATGTTCTGGCTTTGTGCTAGGGGCTTGCAGCATGGAAGTGAGTAAGACAGACATATTCCTGCACTTTTAAGAGTCTGACCTACTGTGTAGTTCCATGTACTGTATACATCAGTTCAGTTCAGCTGCTCAGTCGTGTCTGACTTTTTGCAACTCCATGGACTGCAGCATGCCCGGCTTCCCTGTTCATCACCAGCTCCCAGAGCTTGCTCAAACTCATGTCCATCGAGTTGGTAATGCCATCCAACCATCTCATCCTCTGTCGTCCCCTTCTCCTCCTGCCTTCAATTTTGCCCAGCATCAGGGTCTTTTCTAATGAGTCAGTTCTTTACATCAGGTGGCCAAAGTATTGGAGCTTCAGCTTCAGCATCACAGTCCTTGCAATGAATATTCAGGACTGATTTCCTTTAGGATTAACTGGTTTGATCTCCTTGCAGTCCAAAGTGCTCTCAAGAGTCTTCTCCAATGCCTCAGTTCAAAAAAGCATTGATTCTTTGGTGCCCAGCTTTCTTTATGGTCCAGCTGTCATATCCATACATGACTACTGGAAAAACCATAGCTTTAACTAGATGGACCTTTGTTGGCAAAGGAATGTCTCTGCTTTTAAATATACTGTCTAGGTTTGTTGTAGCTTTTTTCCCAAGGAGCAAGCATCTTTTAAATTTCATGGCTGCAGTCACCATCTTCAGTGATTTTGGAGCCCAAGAAAATAAATCCTGTCACTGTTTCCATTGTTTCCCCATCTATTTGCCATGAAGTGATGGGACCATATGCCATGCTCTTAGTTTTTTGAATGTAGAGTTTTAAGCAAACTTTTTCACTCCTCTCTTTCACCTTCATCAACAGTCTCTTCAGTTCCTCTTTGCTTTCTGCTATAAGGGTGGTGTCATCTGCATATCTGAAGTTATTGATTTTTCTCTCAGAAATCTTGATTCCAGCTTGTGCTTCATCCAGCCTGGCATTTAGCATGATGTACTCTGCATATAAGTTAAATAAGCAGGGTGACAATATACAGCCTTGACATACTCCTTTCCCGATTTGGAACCAGTCCGTTGTTCCACATCTGGGTCTAACTGTTTCTTTTTGACCTGCATGCAGATTTCTCAGGAGGCAGGTAAAGTGGTCTGGTATTCCCATCTCTTTAAGAATTTTTCACGGTTTATTGTGATCCACACAGTCAAACGCTTTTGGCGTAGTCAATAAAGCAGAAATAGATGTTTTTCTGGAACTCTCTTGCTTTTTTGATGATCCAGTGGATGTTGGTAATATGATCTCTGGTTCCTCTGCCTTTTCTAAGTCCAGCTTGAACATCTAGAAGTACTTGATTCATGTACTGTTGAAGCCTCACTTGGAGAATTTTGAGCACTACTTTGCTAGCATGTGAGATGAGTGTCATTGTGCAGTAGTTTGAACATTCTTTGGCATTGCCTTTCTTTGGGACTGGAATGAAAACTGACTTTTTCTGTATACCTTTTCTTGTATACAACAAGTTGGGATTTGAAGAGGCAGAGGAACCAGAGATAAAATTGCCAACTTTCATTGGATCATGGAGAAAGCAAGGGAATTCAATAAAAACACTTCTTCATTGACTATGCTAAAGCCTTTGACTGTGTGGCTTGCAACACACTGTAGAAAATTCTTAAAGAGATGGGAGTACCAGACCACCTTACCTGTCTCTTGAGAAACCTGTATGTAGGTCAAGAAGTGACAGTTACAGTTGGACATGAAACAACTGACTGGTTCTAAATTAAGAAAGGAGTACGTCAAGGCTGTATATTGTCATCCTGCTTATTTAACTTCTATGCAGAGTACATCATGCATGATGCCAGGCTGGATGAACCACAAGCTACAATCAAGATTGCTGGGAGAAATATCAGTAACCTCAAATATGCAGATAATACCACTCTAATCGTAGAAAATTAAGAGAAACTAAAGTGACTCTTGCTGAGGGTGAAAGAGGAGAGTGAAAAAACTGGTTTGAAACTCAACATTCAAAAAACTAAAATCATGGCATCCAGTCCCATCAATTCATGGCAGATAGAAGGGGAGAAATTAGAAGCAGTGACAGGTTTTCTTTTCTTGGACTCCAGTATCACTGAAGATGGTGACTGTAGCCATGAAATTAAAAGATGCTTGCTTCTTGGAAGGAAAGTTATGACAAACCTAGATGGTGTGTTAAAAGCAGAGATATCACTTTGCCAACAAAGGTCCATCTAGTCAAAGCTATGATTTTTTTAGTAGTCTTGTACAGATGCGAGAGTTGGATATAAAGAAGGCTGAGCACTGAAGAATTGGAGCTTCAAATTGTGGTGCTGGAGCAGACTCTTAAGAGTTGTCTGGACTGCAAGGAGATCAAACCAGTTAATTCTAAAGGAAATAAGTCCTGAATATTCACTGGAAGGACTGATGCTGAAGCTGTAGCTCTAATACTTTGGCCACCTGATGTGAAGAACTGACTCATTGGAAAAGACCCCGATTCTGGGAAAGATTGAAGGCAAAAGGAGAAGAGGGCAGCAGCAGAAGAGATACAATAAAAGACTTAATGGAGATAAATGTGAGCAAATTCCAGGAGACGGTGGAGGATAGAAGAGCCTGAAATGCTACAGTCCTTGGGGTTGCAAAGAGTTGGACATGACTTAGCGACTGAACAGTGTACCTCAATACAAAATAAAAAGTTAAAGAAAAATGAGTCTATAGGAAAGATGGACGTGGAATTCATGTTTATAAGCAAGAGCATCACCAAGGGAAAGGGCACAGGAGCAGGTCAGGAAAGGCCTCTCTAAAACACATTTTTTTTTTTTTGAAGCTGAGACCTGAAGAATGAACAGGGGGAAGAGCCTTCTAGGAATAAAGTTACTATTTAAAGAAGGGGGTAGCATCCTACTGTATTTTATGTGATTTCTTTGTGCCTGTAAAACTCCATGCCCAACTCTGCATGGAGCTTTCTCAAGAGTAAGACACTCATGTTTTGGAGTAGTGGTGGTTTTTGATCACCTTTTTATCCTCTGCAGCAGATGCTGTTGGTGCTGGTACATCAGGCTGCTGTGGGACACCTGCAGACAGCTGCCTGACAGGCTGTGTGACCTTGGGTAGGAAAATTCCATTCTCTGGGCCTCAGTTTCCTTATATAGAAGTGGTGAGTTAGGACTAAGTGGTCTTCAGGGTCAACCTTCTTAGTGCTCTCTGAATGTATTTCATTGGATTCATGGTGGGGAAGTTCTGCTCCAAGGCCTCCCTCTGGGTCAGCCAGGGACAGGGGAAGGAAGGAGAAGTAGGATGGGACTTCATATATATTCATCAAATTGTGCTTGAAGTGCGCTGGGTATCAAGGGCTGTTCCAGGCACTGGGGATAGAGGTGAACAAGGCAGAATGTCAGTTGCCCACTCTGAGTCAGTCAAAGGACCATGAATGAAGGAAAGTTTGGAAGTTATAAAAGGAGAAAACAAGTCTATTCCTCACTTTGTTATCCAGTTGGCACCTATTGATATATGAGTGCAGGTTTTTTTTTTGTTTGTTTGCTTGTTTGTTTAAAATTAGATTACTCATTTGCTCTCTAGCAAGAAACAGAACGCTGTGGGAAAATGATATTTAGGGCAGAGATATTTTAATGAGAAAAACTTGGGACTACGGGTGCTGCCCTGGGGAGTGAGGATAGGATGAATAATTACAGCAGGGTCTGAGGGCAGCCCAAGGATGTGAATGTCTGGCTGTGGGCAGGAAGAAGGGTCAGTTCAGAGGTGGAGGAAGGGCCCTCTATCTTAGGTCTCTCAGTTTTGCCAGTGGCTTGTCCTAAAGTTACCAGTTAGGTCACAATGCTTTTTTTGTAATTGGGGGGTTGAGGTGGGGAAGGGATGAAAATAGAAATAATTTATCTTCCTAAAGCAACAGATCTGGGCATAAGCCCAGTGCTACTGAAAGGGTCCTTTTCATGATGCGTGGGCAACTCTCTCTGCTTCCTAAGTCATCAGAGAGGCGATAGGAATGACTTTCAAACATGGACTCTGTCAAGTGATGCAAAACTCCCATGATTTACAACCAGAAGAAGTTTATCTTGCTCTGGGAAAAAAGAAGACCTTGGAACCAAAGCTTCACATTTAGAAGCCAATACAAACATCTTAAAATAACGCCCCCTCCTCCCTCCTGCTCCATAATGAGAAATGGAGAGATTAAGCAAGAAGTGGAGGTCTGTGGGTAAGACCATTGCAATCACCAGTGATTGAGCTTCAAGGTCCAAGGCCTTTGTTGTGGGCATTGGAATCCTAATGATTTATAATTAACTGCAACAAGAAAACCAAATGCCATGCACTTTCCTAACAGAGCTACAAAAATAACCACATTCACAGTGTTTGTAAAATTGGAAACAAATGTTCTAAGGAACATAAATGCTCCATGCTGTCCTCCACAAGCTTTGGAGGAAGAAAAATATTGGCACTCAGTCACGACCATAAATGATGAGCCAATATCATTTGTCATGGGAAATTCATCTAGGCAAAATCAAATTGCACCATTAGCCCTCAATGACTCTGAGAAATAACCATACTGAAATGCTTCAAATTAAAATCAGTCAAGGACTGGGTCTAACATCCTTTTTCCTCTTCTCTGCTGAATTTTAGAATCTTTATCCTATGTCTTTACATGGAAGCTAGAAGGGGAAAATAATGTCTAACTGTACCCTTGTCCCTGAAATGGCTTAGACCTATGTGGTTCTTTTTTTTTTTTTTTAAATGGGTATGGAAAAGGGTAATAACCATGAAAAGTATAGAGAGACTACAAAGTATCAATAGTACAGAATAGCATGGTGACCTTACTTCACTGGTGAAGGCTGATGGGGAGGGGGGCTCTGGTGATTGGCAACTGGATTAATAACATATAACCTTAGTTTGCAAAATTTTTTTTTTAGGATATATGAATTCTTCATAAATAATCTTAGTTCTTGTGCTAAAGTGGAACATGAAAGTTTGATTATGGAATTTTACTAAGAGAAATTTTCTATCTGTAAGGACTCCTTTGATGCTATTAAACGTCAAAATCATCAGCAGAGGATAGAGGTTATGATGCTAAAACAATAATGAACTAAGTCTAGGCCTCCCTCCTTTAATTTGCACATCTCTATGAAGCAGTCTTCAGCATAATTCCCATTTTACAGGTTGGAAAATAAAGTGTCTGAAATCTTGCCAGATTTCTGTTAGCAGGAAGCAGAGCTGGGATAAGGACCCACTATTATTTGACTCAAAAGCCCAAACTCGAATTCACTCTGTACATTTCCCCCTTTAAGGTTAATGTTTTCCAAATTGTGGTTTATCAGCTCTGAGGGGCAGTAGCAAAATTTCAGATGACCTTGCCTTTCTGTCCCTAATTCTGTATGTCAGAGAGGTAGAGAATAAAACACTTTCAACTCTCCCATCTCATAATCTTGCGTCTGATTCTGTGAAATAAGTAATGTGCCTCCTCTCTGGGGACCCAATACAGTAGTATTAGCTGAGTGAGAAGAAATATAGGTAAATGAACTTTCTAATTGACTAACTTGAAGGTAGCAGGTAGAAAATGTCAACTTGAAAAGTGCCTGAGAATCAACTGTACAGACATAGTCAGTTTATATAAACTTTGAGCAATGAATATGTAAATATCCTACATATTTTCATGCTTATACACTTCTAACAGACATGGTTGTGGCCTCCTGGGAGAACTCTGGTTTAAGCCTTTCTGCAAAAGTCACCTATGAGACTGAGAATTTCCATTGTCTCTGTCCAAAACATGGATTAATTGAAGAAATTCTCACTCCAGGTTTTTTTTTCCTTCAGAGAATTTAATTCTTCCAATGGGAAATTTTTTTTTTTAATGCCCTAAACCAATCTGAACTTTAGGAACTTGAACCTTGCATTGTAGCTGCCTCTAAGGAATGTAATTTATTCAAGCTGTTAAACTGTTGAGAACACAATAAATAGGACATTTTTATAGTGTTCAGTATATGAAGCTAAAGCATATTCGGCTGTGGTGTGTATGTTTATTTGCTCACGTTTAATAACTAGTTAAACATTTCAAATCTCTTTGGATTTATGCAGGGTTATTTATTACGAGGCTCCTGAACTTTTTAGAGGCAACAGTCTTCCGGTGATCTTTATCAGGTTGTTCTCCTACTTGGCTGCTTGTTTGGTTCTTTCTTTTTTCCTTCTCTTTCCTCCTTTCTCTTTTTTCTTTAAAAAAAAAAAAAAAAAAGCTTAGTCTTAACAGGGAAATAAAATGTCAACTACATCAGGAAAAATATCCAATGGTAAAATTTACAAATGGGAGTACAATTGGAAAGCAACACCAATGTTAAGCAGCCAGGTTTTATTATTTTTTCTCTCTCTCTGCTAATTAGGCTGCACGTTTTAAATCTTAAACATGTGCAGAGTTGTGAGGGATCTGGCATGTAGAGAAGGGCTTAATTCCAGCAGCTCTTGATAGCTGAGTGTTCAGTGTTGCAATGCTCACAATAGACACCATCAACAACTCATATTTTTGGATGCCTTTTGCACAAACGATTGTATGGAAGGAAGAATCAGAGAAATTTAGAGCCTGCCTGAATTCCCAGTTGTTTCCATTTTTTTTTTTTTTTTTTTTAAGGTCAGAAAACAAAGAGGATCTTACCTGGAAGCCTGATATATAAAGCAGGTAACCTTGAGTGGCTGTGTATGTGAATGTGGGTGCATGCGTGCCTCCCATTCATTCCTCTGTTAGGACAGAGCATTTGTCAGCTGGCAGCAAGTACACAAAATTCTTAGGATTACAGTTTGAAAGTTACAGATCTTAGACCACCTCTTCTATTCAGAGAAAACCCAAGTTCCAGAAAGCTGCACTGAGTGGTTCAAGGTCACACCACTAGAAAGAGGTGGCAGGGGCACTTGAATGAGATCTTGTTTCTGAGCACCCTGCTGTTTTTTTTTTTTTTCCCACCTGTTACATTTATTATACATTCTTTTACTTCACATTCTCATGTATATTTTAACAAATAAGTTCACATTTGCCTTTCTGTTAGCTTCTTTGGAAGCCACACATTTCAATTTTATTTTCTACTTTGTCTAAAGAAGGACTGAAAAGGTACTGTTTGTATGCTTGTGTAATCTCTTGTCTGTTTATTTTTAGTTTTGTGGAGATTCAGTTGACATATAACTACCCTTTCTTTTTCCATGCATTGTTTCATGAAATGTGGAGAAATTACCCATGTTTGCTAGTGAGAAATTCAGTGAGATATATGTGCAAAGTTAATGTGTACGTGAGGCTAAGTTTAGATACTTTGTAAAGGCTCATTAAGGTGATCTTTAAAACTATGTATATTGCTGTCAAATTTGGAATAAAAGAAATAACTGCAAAAGATTGGTGTAGCAATGTTGTAAAAACCAAGAAGCATTCTTTGTAAATGTCTTCAAGCTGTCAGCACTATTTAAGGGAACCTAAACTGGAGATTGGAGACATCACATTATGAGTTTAGTTTATGAAAAAAAAGAAAATGACCAGTTCCAACCAACAGGCCTATTCTCAGTGAATGAGAATATATGAATGAATGAATAATATACATTTATATGTGTAAAGTTAAAAAATTGTTATCTAAATACTATTATTTGCAGTTATTTATCATTAACTGGCTTAAAAAAATTGTTTGGTCAACTACCAGTCTCAAGTGTATGAAAATGAAGACCTTTTTCTTTAACATAACCCTGCTATATGCCCATATTCAGTGATACCAATGTAAATTTTCTAGCCACTTGAATTATAATTTCTCAAAGTTAACAACATATTGCTTCAAACCCAGAATATGTACTTTCCTGCTGGATTCTAGTATATAATATGCTATATTTATTAAACAAAGCAATATTATCCTCTGTAATTACAACTTAGAGTTACTTTTAACTCCTATGTGATATTAATAATATGATTAAAAGATTTTCCCTTGGAAAATCTCTATGCAAAATATTCAGAATATCTCTGCAACTCCTGTGCCAGCAAATATGGTAGTTTCTGCCTTCACAGAACTCACTATTGAAAATCTCTTCTTATATTATCACCATTTGTTTGGAATTTTGTGTTTTCTTTGTCAAGAAGAGAAATTTATTATGTGTATATATGGATGGTTTTTGAGTTGTCTTGGGTTTCCCACCAAGCAAACACCTGAGGTTTGGGCAAGTGTGAATCTAGTAGGAGATGGAGTAGGCTGGAAGCATAGGTTGTCCAAAATTCAAGAAATCAAGTTGCTAGCAAGAGTAGCAGAACAGAGCCTCATACTCTACCCTGTTTAATCCCTTCACTTAGATGATATTGAGGCTCCTAGGTCTTATTTCTTTAGGCAGAATGGAATCAAGGGATGCTAGGCTAGGCAAATTCTTCCCACGATTAAGGCAGGGGCAGAGATGCTAGAATTTCCTTACTGCCTCCAACTTAAGTCACCTTTGCAATGGACTGACCAATACTACAGAGCCAAAGCATTGATTTGTAGGTAGGATTTGGTTCATTTTCTTAAACTGTCTTTTTTTTTTTGAACATGAACATGTTAGTTGCTCAGTTGTGTCTGACTCTTTGCAACTCCATGGATTGTAGTCTGCCAGGCTCCTCTGTCCATGGGATTCTCCAGTCAAGAATACTGGAGTGGGTTGCCATTTTCTTCTCTTGAGCATCTTCCCGACCCAGGAATCAAACCTGGGTCTCCTGAATTGCAGGCAGATTATTTACCGCTGAGCCACCTGGGAAACCCTAAAACTGAACTATGCAAGGACAGGTAGGCTTCAGGGCTTGGGTGCTCCAGTCTCTAGTCCTTTGTTGAAAGTTCTGCAGCATGCTGGTAATAGCCAAGTTGTCCCGGCAATCATACATACTTCTCCAGGCCTTTGAGAACATGTAGATTTCAGCAAGGATGCCCAAAACCACACACTTTTCCACTTCCTCTGTTACCCTTGCAAATAGAATGAAAGTTCATCCTAGTCAAAATGAATTGGTAGAGCATGGCCTTAAACATCTCATAAGTTCTAAGAAGCCACCCTCCACACTAACAATAAATACCACTTTTTTTCCCTATCATCTCAGGCCTATATTTTTGTTATTAAAAAAATCATTGCCTCTCTGATTTTAAACAAAGCATTTTGGTTTTCTTCAAATGTGGAAAAATCTTGCTTTAACTAGATTATCGCCTTCATGGAAATTACTTCATTTTTTTGATTCTAAGATACATTTTCTCCCACATTTGAACATTCCTGAAGTGCTGAATTAGTGTACAATGTATGTGCTTTATGTGATGTTTCACTTTTATTGAAAAGTTGTTATTAAATTGATGATTCATGGCAAAAGGATGACATTGTAGAATGAGGAGAATACTGTAAACTTTTCAGTTAATTTCTAGTTTTGAATCTGAATTTGTGTAACCGCAAGATCATGGTGGGGATGACAGAAGAGAAAGAAATGTGAAGAGATGGACAGATTCTTGAACTGGGAGAAATACTATGCTAGAGAAACTTTGCTGTCTTATTTTTACTTGGGATTATGGTTTTGACCTCCATTCAGGGGCCTTTCACTGGGCATTTCCCCCTTTGACTGGAGTGGGAAAATTTGGACCTGCTTTATCAATACTATTAAAAGCCATTTATTTACTGTCTGCCTTATAACATTACAAAGAGATATAGAGCACAGCCTTTGAACCTCAAGATATGTTGATTATGGGAAACAGAGGTTTTTGTGGCTTCACTGGTGGGGAAAGTTTTCCATTAAATGTTATTTTTGGTAGCATCTTTATTATAAAATAATTCAGAAACCATATGCAATTCAGTTACTTAAAGTATATAATTTAATGGATTTTAGTATATCCCTCTAGTTGGGTAAACATCACCACAGTCAACTTTAGAACATATTCATCACCCCCCAAAAGTTCCATACTCTTTAGGAGTCATATCTCATCCCTCCCATCTTCCTCAACTCTAGACACCACTATTCCATTTACATTAAAAAAAAAAAAGATTTATTTATTTTTGACTGTGCTGCATCTTTGTTGCTATGTGCGGGCTTTCTCTAGCTGTGGTGGCTGGGGACTACTCTCTAGTTGCGATGCATGGACTTCTCATTGTGGTGGCTTCTCTCGTTATGGAGCATGGGCTGTACGGTGTGCAGGCTTCAGTAGTTGTGGCACATGGCCTTAGTTGCCCCGCAGTATGTAGAATCTTCCCAGACCTGGGGTAGAACATATGTCCCAAGCACTGGCAGGCGGGTTCTTAATCACTGAACCACCAGGGAAGTCCTCCATTTACATTTGAAGAACAAAAATACAGCATGATGGAATGGCTGGATCAGAGTAATGATTTAGGAGTTAGAAGTTTTAAGAAGATTCCAAATTTTGACATTGCTTCTTAGAAATTATACAGTTTCTTTGAGCCACATTTTCTTCATGTGTAAAACTGGTATAATGACACCCACATCACAGGTAGTTATTATTAATGTAGTGGTCGTGAAGATTAACTAAGATAACATATATGAAAGCACCAACATAAGGCATGTCACATGGTAGGTTCAGGATGTGATTTTCTTCATCTTTTCATCTCTCTTCAGGATGGGCCTCAAGTTGAACTGCTGAAAGATGACTGATCTCTCTCCTCCCTTCATGTGAAGACTGAATCCTCTGTAGGGGCCTACTCAGTGTTCCCTCCTGGAAATCCCCTTTTGGAAGTGTTTAAGGCCCTAAACTGTTGCTGAGGACACCTCAATTCAGTAACTGAATTGATAATACAAAACAGAAGGTCTGGTTTCCATCTTTCAAGAAAAGTTGCATCATCCACTTTATTTAGGTATTGAGAAGTCAGTCTAAGCTCTCAAAATTTCTACCAACTAAATGGTTCTCAGATGAATACAGAGTCCAAGGACCCAAAGTGGCCAACAAGGGTGGCAGATGTGGAACAAAAGCTATGATCCTCTTAGTGCCCCTCTGTGAACCTCCATGCAGTATAAGGAAAAAGAGATGAGGGTCATTGGACTCCAAAAATCTATCCCATTGGCTTTTGACTCTGGAAAACCCCACTGAGCACTGCCAAGACTGTTCTTTGAAAAATCTCAGAGAGGTCTGATTCATCTTTAATTATCCACCCTTGAGTAGTAGAGAGGTGAGGGACATTTCTGTCTTAATGTGATAGATGGTGAAATTGAAGTGTTGGGTAATTTCTGTGGTCTGAGGACCTGAAGTCTTCCAAGGAGAACATTTATGATGATCTTCTCATGGTTCTAAACCCTCTGCTCCTGCTTCTGCCAGAATCAGAATGCTCCTGAGAGCTTTGGTTCTTCCTATGTATCTATTAACTTCTGCCAACACAAGCTCCAGGTTATTAGACTGAAAATACCTTAGTAAAAAATAAGTTGATCCACATAACTATTTGGTAAGAGAAAAAACATAAAACAAATATTCTTCAGATATTATTCTTTGATAATTTTGGTCCATGATTGTGGCTACTTTGCACTCTTTATTCACCTTTAAAGAATTTTGCTTATTTAAAATTTAACTTTTTAATTTCTCCCCATATATTTACTATTACTTTTCAAATTCATTTCAAGTCCATTATTCTTATTCTTTGATGTTTACTGAAGTAGAAAGTTGAGATGATAGGATTTAGTTGAAATATTCAGAATATCCAACAATTATGTGGTGGTAAAATAAACACACATGTTCAAACATTTTCTATATATATATATTATATTTATGGTATGATCCTATATTTATACAATTCAGTAATTTATAGAAAAGTATTTGAACAACAATACATCAAGGTTTGAATACTGTTTGCCTGGGTGGAATTATTTTGCTTATTTGTGATTTTTTAATCCATTCAGAATATTTTATTAAGGCCCTACTAAATGTCAGCCATATTCTCTCCATTGGGGAGAAAGCAGTAAAGAAAAAAGACAGAAAGAACTTGCACTCCTGAAGGTACATATCGGTTGGGAGAAAGGGTAGCCAAATAAATTAAGTAAAACAAGTAATAGGTTCAATGGTGAAAAGTACTATGGAGAAAAATGAATCAGGGAAGAGGGAGAGTGTTGGGGAGGGGTCTCAATTTTAAAGAAAGCCATCAGGGAAGGTCTGACTGTGGATGTAAATTTTGAGTAAAAACCTAAAGGAGATGAGGGTGTGAGTCAGGTAGATGTCTGGGGAAAATGTATGCTAACTAAAGGAACAGCAAGTGCAAAAGGCCTGCTGGGGAGCATGCTATGTGTGCATGGGATATGAGATAAAGAAAGTAATCATGAGTCGATCCAGGGTTTTGGCCATGGCAACTGTGAGGATGGAAATGCATTAATTGAGATGAGGAGACCTGCAGGCCGATGGGGTTTTGGAGGCACCATCAGGAGCTTGGTTTTGGACATGTTAGATTTGATTAACATGATTAGATTAGTTATCCAAGATGTTTCTCTAATGAGAATGCATTGTTTTTGAAATGTGGAAAACGACAATAAACGACATTTTAAAAGATATTCTACTGTGGGACTAGGTTGTTTCAGTGAATTCTCTATTGCTACTGTAGATTATTCAGTTAACTAAACTTCTGTGGCCCAATTGTTTTTCAGTCAAACCCTCTGGACCTGGTGTATGCAGGGGCAACTCTGGGTAGCCACCAGCACACTTGATCCTAGGGCTAGCCTCTTAGAAGAAAGCTGAAACAGGCTCTGCAATGCTTTGCTGTCTTGGCTTTCAGGGCTGTTGACTCAGCTGACTTCCTAGATGCTTGTTTTAACCCACCCTTCCCACCAAGTAAGCTCTGCCTGACTTCCTGGACATTTGACTCTTTCATCAGTTTTTCTTACTTGAAGTTTCAAGGGTCTGGGCCCTCAATTCTTCCTGTCATCTGATGGCCTTTGCCTAAACACACTGATCCTGCAACCATCATGCTCTCATAAAGCAATTCACACTACATTTCATGAACACCTGTTTTATACAAAGTACTATACTAAGCATTTTGGGGATGATAAAGAACTTGAGATGTGGCCTTGATAATTAGGAGGTTTCAGTGTTGTGGGGGATGTAAATATATATAATGAGGTGTTGATGACAAACATTTATGAGTGTGGAGGGAAATCTGGGGCTCTGATTTTTGTAATAATGACCTACTTGGTCCCACTAGCTCTGGTCTAGCATTTTATAGATTTTTTTTGTGCTATTCAATATTTAGCCTTTGTTGTTTTTTTCTGATTATGAAGTAATAGATATTCATTGTAGAAAACATGGGAAAAGTAGAAAAAACATAAAGAAGAAAAAAAAACTACTCATAATCTTATCATCTAGAGATGGAATGTTTCTATTAACGTTTGAGTGTATTTTTTCTTATTCTTTAAAAAAAGTTTTATTGTTGGCATTTCCCCACATCATTAATATTCTTTGGAAGAATGTTTTTAAATAGCTGAATGGAATTGCTGTTTCACCATTTATATACTGGCCCCCTAATGTTGAGTCTTTTTCTATTTTAATAGCTAGATTCTTCCTTGCTTGAGCTTCACAGGCCTAGAGTTGAGACTGTTCTAAGATACCTGGGGTAGAGTAGTGTTTCATGAAAATGGATCTGTGCCCACATGGGGTACACTTGGGTGAGAGGGGTGCAACCCCCTGAGACATAAATGACAGCACATAATCTGTGCTCCTCCTCAGCTTGCACATGCATAAGCATAGTAGATACCACACCTAAAAAGTCAAAGAGGCCCTTGTTATATATTTGAAAAGCTGCTTACCATTAGTACTAGACCAAGGAACTTTGAAATATAATTTTAATATAGTGAATCTTTTTTTATGATCATTATCAGTAGTCATATTTGTCAGGAGAGCTGTAAAATAGAAATGACACAGGACCTTTCTTTTCAAAAGTAGAGGATGACCAAAGTAAGATGGAAGAAAGTGGCATTATGGGTCCTCTGATAAGATGAATATTCCTGCTTCAGTGAGATTCCTTCAGGAGAGTGAGCTTAGGAGCAGAGAAAAGAAAAAGAAAAAAGTGGAAGGACAATATTGCATTGATTTAGATTCTGAAAACTGATAATGCTTTCCAAGTCTGGTATGTGAAATTTGCCCTTCTCTTTCAGCTATTGCAGCCGCAGATGAGTATTTTCTTGCCAATGAGAACATTCTTGAGGTGTTTTCCTTTTCTTCACGTGATGTTGGTTGCAATCCCATGCTTGCCATTACTTATAAATTAATTTCTGGCATTGTAGTAAATTCTAGGAAAACCAATAAAACCACAAGTGTGCAGTTAAATCCTTCTGTACTTTAGAAAAAGTACTTTATTTATTTATTTTTGTTTATTTTTTTTCCTGTGGGAAGGACATGAAAGTTAAAAACAAAGTTTCCATAAGTGGATGGGTAGTTTATAGAATACATTTCTAATCTCCTTTATTCTTTAGTCTTTTCATTGCTACAAACTTGTCCTCTCATTTGCTTAAGGCTATTTGATTATCTTCCTTGATAGGAGTAGTAAAGAAATTAACTGTGAGGATCTAGGCTGATGGAAAGAAATTGATGGAGTATCTTTTTCTTTTGACAAGAAGTATCAAAGCTGATAATCAGTACTCCTTTAAATATAGCCAGACCAGGAAGTCAAGCAGAGAACTGGCGACATCAGTAAAACAGTGATAAATGGTGTATTGAGATGATATAAAATGTCAGACTTGATTGTTTTTAAAGTGCACTTTCAGCCTTTTCTGAGAAAGACTTTCTCAAGAATTTTTGGGGAAGTAGTTGTGAATGCTGTAGAATAACGTCTCTCCAGGTGAGTTCTACAGCATGTCAAAGAGTGGAATGACCTCCTGCTATATGCACTCAATATGTTAGCAAATTTGGAAAACTCAGCAGTGGCCACAGAACTGGAAAAGGTCAGTTTTCATTCCAATTCCAAAGAAAGGCAATGCCAAAGAATGCTCAAACTATTGCACAGTTGTACTCATCTCACATGCTAGTAAAGTAAAGTTCAAAATTCTCCAAGCCAGGCTTCAGCAATACATGAACCATGAATTTCCAGATGTTCAGACTGGTTTTAGAAAAGGCAGAGGAACCAGAGATCAAATTGCCAACATCCGCTGGTTCATCGAAAAAGCAAGAGAGTTTCAGAAAAACATCTATTTCTGCTTTATTGACTATGCCAAAGCCTTTGTGTGGATCACAACAAACTGTGGAAAATTCTGAAAGAGATGGGAATACCAGACCACCTGACCTGCCTCTTGAGAAATCTGTATGCAGGTCAGGAAGCAACAGTTAGAACTGGGCATGGAACAACAGACTGGTTCCAAGTAGGAAAAGGAGTGCGTCAAGCCTGTATATTGTCACCCTGCTTATTTAACTTATATGCAGAATACATCATGAGAAATGCTGGGCTGGAAGAAGCACAAGCTGGAATCAAGATTGCTGGGAGAAATATCAATAACCTCAGATATGCAGATGACACCACCCTTAAGGCAGAAGTGAAGAAGAACTAAAGAGCCCTCTTGATGAAAGTGAAAGAGGAGAGTAGAAAGGTCAGCTTAAAGCTCAACATTCAGAAAACTAAGATCATGGCATCTGGTCCCATCACTTCAGGGCAAATAGATGGGCAAACAGTGGAAACAGTGGCTGACTTTATTTTTTTGGGCTCCAAAATCACTGCAGATGGTGATTGCAGCCATGAAATTAAAAGACACTTACTCCTTGGAAGGAAAGTTATGACCAACCTACACAGCATGTTAAAAAGCAGAGACATTACTTTGCCAACAAAGGTCTATCTAGTCAAGGCTGTGGTTTTTCCAGTAGTCATGTATGGATGTGAGAGTTGGACTATAAAAAAAGCTGAGTGCCGAAGAATTGATGCTTTTGAACTGTGGTGTTGGAGAAGATGCTTGAAAGCCCCTTGGACTGCAAGGATATCCAACCAGTCCATCCTAAAGGAGATCAGTCCTGGGTGTTCATTGGAAGGACTGATGTTGAAGCTGAAACTCCAATACTTGGCCACCTGATGCAAAGGGCTGACTCATTTGAAAAGAGCCTGATGCTGGGAAAGATTGAGGGCAGGAGGAAGAGGGGATGACAGAAGATGAGATGGCTGGATGGCATCACTGACTCAATGGACATGAGTTTGGGTAAACTCCGGGAGCTGGTGATAGACAGGGAGGCCTGGCGTGCTGCGGTTCATGGGGTTGCAAAGAGTCGGACATGACTGAGAGACTGAACTGAACTGAACTGATGTGTACCTGCTCTGAAGCTACTTCTGATGGCAACACCCTGACTTGCCTTTGAGGAAATACCCCTTCCCATGTTGGCCTATGTGGTTTTGGTGTGGCTGAGTAGATGTGGGCACATGGCCTACGACTGTTCAGTCAGCACATTCAATCTCACCTGTCTTGAGAATCAGTGCAAAGATGACCATGTGACCAAACACAGTCCAGTGAGATTCATTCTGAATCTTTTTAAGAACTATTGCGAAGGAGAAGCCTCTTTTTGGGGTTGCTGGGAAGAGAGACTTTGAGCTCAGTGCTATGGTCATCCTGCCTTATGGGAAGAGCCTGCTTAAATGAAGTCAACAAAAAGAATGTAGAACCCAGAAATGGAGAGAGCCATGACATTGTCCAAGATCCTGACTCTTGCCAGGCCTGAAGCCAGCCTATCCTTGGACTTAAATAGAGTCATATATTGTTGTTGTTTTAGCCAGTTTGTGCTGGGCATTTCTTACCTGCCACCAAAAAAAAAACTTGGGATATTTGAAAAAAGTTTTATGTGAAGACCGATTTGTCATCAAACAGGTGTGAGAAATCTTGGGCACATTAGTTTGGTTCTCCCAGAAGTAGACTCTGTGATAGGATTTGTGTCCAAGTATTAATAGTTTATTTGGTAAGTGGATAGTAAGGAAGTAAGACAGTGAAGGGAAGGCATCTAATAAATGGTAATTTATCAAGCCAGCCAAACACCATGGATGGCTACAACTTAATCCCATGGGAAAGCTATGGGAATCAGTGCAAAGCCCCTGGCTCATAGCTATCCCAACAGGCAGCAAGGGCACTGGGATGGTTATATCCCAGATCCCATCAGTTATTGTTTAAGGGCAGTTTTTTTGGGGGTGTGTATAGATTTCTTGATATTTCAGTCCTGCTCTGCAAGCAGGCAGAACAGCCTTCTGAGGAGACAGAGAGAGAGAGAGAGACAGAGAGAGAGAAATCAGTCCAGACAAAAAGTTGTAGTTAATGACAATTGAAAAGTCAGCTGGACTCTAGAGATATGGGCTAAACATAACAAAAGTTTCTTTACTTTAAGATTTCCTAGAGTCTTTAAAATACTAATATAGATACTGAATATCCAAAAATCAGGTTATGGTATGCCATGTTTTCAAAATTTATTTTTTTAATTTTAGTTTTTTTTACTTATTTATTATGCTCAAGATCTTTTGGGCTTCTTGAATCGGAAGGTTTACAACTCTTATGGGTTTTGAGGAAATCTGAACCTTTTATCTCTTTAAATGCTGTCTCCCATTTTCTGTTCTCTCTCTGCACACCTTTTAGACTAACACTGGAACTTTCTCTTATTTTTAGTTTTTGTTTTCTTTTTTTTTCATGGATGTGGGATCTTAGTCCCCCCAACCAGGGATCTAACCCATGCCCTTTGTATTGGAAGCTTGGAGTCTTAACCACTGGACTGACAGGGGAGTCACTCAAAACTTACCATAGAATCTTTTCTGTGGGATTGTCTTTGGAACTTACAGTTTATAGCACATGCTTTGGGTAGTGCTGTTTCAAAATATCCTAGATTTCAGGTGTAACCTAACTATGAAAACTTGCATGATTCAATAGAATCCTCTCAAAACTTTGAAGGAATCAATCGATAAAATTGTCAAACTTTTGGTCAATGTTATGGATTGGATGTTTATGTCCCCTCAAAATTCATATATTGAAATCTTAACTCCCTATTAGGAGGTGGGGCTTTTGAAGGTGATTAAATTATGACAGTGGAATGTACATGAATGGAATCGGCATCCTTATGTGAAGAGACATGAGAGAGTTCTCCTTTGTCATTCTTTGCTCTCTGCCATGTGAGGACACAGTGGAAAGACAGCCACCTACAAGCCAGGAAGTGGGCTCTCACTAGACTTTGGATCTGTTAGCGCCTTAATCTTGGACTTCTCAGCCTCCAGAACTATGGGAAATAAACTTATGTTGTTTATAAGCCACTTGGTCTATGGATCTATGGCATTTTTGTTATAGTAACCTGAACTAAGGTTTCCAACAAGTGTTAATTGTTACATTTTTTTAAGCTAGCAAATGACTACTGTAGATGGTTCTACAGTTTCACTATCTTTTGAATGGTGAGGCAACAAAGGCCAAGAGAGTTTTAGTCACTTGCTTAAGGTTGTTAACTAGTTAACTAGTGCAGAGTCAGGACCGGAGTCAAAATTTAGGCTTTTCCTCTCTGTGGATGAAGCATTTTAAGTTAAGACTATGTTGGAAACACATTCTCTCACCATCCAAGTAGGCTGCCAGTCTTCTTTAACCACTTTTCTTTGTAAGTTTTTGCTTTAACAGGTGGCAGAATCTGGGGTTGTTTTTCAGGACAGTTTTACAAATAAAGATCTTGGGCACTGTGTACTATCTTCCAGGGTGCTGCTTGGGGAGGCAGCCTTCATTGTCTCTAGACCTGGGATTTGTTCTCACTTTGTGAAGAAGACTTTGCATTCTTCTACTTGCATTTCTAGGTGGTGCTAATGGTAAGGAACCCACCTGCCAATGCAGGAGACTGAACTCAATCCCTGGGTTGGGAAGATACCCTGGAGGAGAGCATGGCAACCTACTCCAGTATTCTTGCCTGGAGTGTCCCATGGACAGAGGAGCCTGGTGGGCTATGGTCCATAGAGTCGCAAAGAGTTGGACATGACTGAAGTGACTTAGCACACACTTGCATTTCTAGATTATAGTCATAAACGCACTCAAGCTCATGGACACCAATGCATCAGAGAGACTAGTTAGGTCAAGAACTGCAGTCATGACCAGCCTGTGCTATTATTAAGCATGATGAGAAACGGTGGTTATAATGTATAGCTTTATCTCTTATGTAATAATAACATTCTCAAGGTCTTGGCAAATGTACACACAATGGGTAGATACCTACAGAAAGGCTTAGCACACTGACTTCTGACTGCCCAGGATGTTTTGCCAGAGTAAGTGGATTTTTGCATCCAGGAACATGGCCTTCTTCTCAAACTGAGAGAGATGATGGGGAGGTACTTTGCAGAATACAAAGAACAGGAAGTTATTATTTGTTCTTATCCTCTGTTTCTGGAGTGTTAAATGGCAATGAGCAGAGTTTCATGCTGGCTGTTTCTGATCATCAACCTTTTGATGCTGTCAATTATTTTTATTCTTATATATTGGTGTCCACATATTTGAGGTGTAAATCACTGGAGGTCTCTATGGTACAGACAGTAGTAAAAGATCTTCCAATAATCAGTAATATCTTTGTCAAGCATGGCCTCTTCTATCCATTTCTACTCATCCTCCAAGATAAAGGAAAAGATATGTACAGTTAATTAGGTAACAGAGTTGTCAAATAATTCCATTTTTCTTCAAATAGTAATATATATCTTGAGACTTATTTTCATTAAAATTGCTAGGTGGAAATGTCTGCAATATATATTTATTATTATTGGTTGACATGCACTGTGTATAAATACCAAATATTTAACAAGCCATCTTTATCTCTCATTTCTGAGATTTCAAAATTTAGTAGTAGATACTATCTACACAAATATAGTGAAACTGTCTTTTAAACATGCATCTTTCTTATGTAGCTCTGGTTATGCAATTTTTTACATGGTTTAAAATGTGTGTGCTTAAATATAACTCTGTAGAATAAAATCTCAGTACAATGTGATAAGCTCATCAGTGGTTAGTTTATCCTACAATACTGATATTGGGTTGGTCAAAAAGTTTGTTCAGATTTTTCTAAAAGATCTTATGGAAAAACCCATATGAACTTTTGGGTCAACCCAATATTTCAGGTGGAATGACTATTAACATCAGAAGAAATATCCTTCAAGTTTCAGTAATCTCATCTGGGCCCTGAATGATGCTCATTTTATGGTGGATACAAAAGTAAAAGGAAGACATGGTCTCTATGACTAGACATGTATTTGTGATATGTAGAAGATAGTAAATCCCAGCTATCATCAGGTACTAGATTGTGAGAGACTGTGAGAGAAATATACCTTCACAAGAAGGAAGAACCATTATGGCATGAGGAGTTGAAAAGGACTTGCTGGAGGAGGGAAGTGACACTGTCCAGTGTTTTATGCCTCTGGGCCTTGAAATTTGTTGCTGAGTTTCCTCTTTGTTCAACATTTGTGGATCTTCTAGTCCAAGTTATATGTTCTCAAAAGTGGACATGATAGAGCTGATTCCAATGGAATATTCTATTCTCCCTACCAAAGGAAGGACTGTTTCAATTTGACAGTTCAGACAGTATTTTGTATCATCTTTGTATTTTGTAACATCTTTTCATGTTACTTTTGGGTTGACTACTAAAAAGTATGAAGATATGCTCCAAATTTAATTTTTTGATTCAGTCCATTTTCTTCAAATAAAGTGGCCTTCTCTGAGTGCTTTGTGAAGCTGAATAGTGTGATGTAGTGGAACAATGAGATTGGGAATTAGGAAACCTGGATTGAGCCCTGGTGGGCTTCCCGTGTGGCTCAGTTGGTAAAGAATCTGCCTGCAATGTGGGAGACCTGGATTTGATCCCTGGGTTGGGAAGATTCCCCTGGAGAAGGGAAAGGCTACCCACTCCAGTATTCTGGCCTGGAAGATTTCATGAACTGTATAGTTAGTCCATGGTGTCGCAAAGAGTCGGACAGAACTGAGCAACTTTCACTCTCACTTTCAAAATCCTGAGAGATGTTGATCTTCTTTTAGCATCAATTTTCTCTCTCCTAAAAGGGAAAAACATGACATGCTCTATCTACCTCCTATGTTGTAAGGATCAAATGAGATAATGCAAGTAAAATTTTTTTTAAATAATCTGTCGTATGTGATACAAATATGAAATATTATTAATACAGCCTTAACAAAGGCATTAGTTTGCCCATCTGTTAAATGGAGACAGGAATTGTCTATCTCACTGGATTATTTTCAGGAGTAAATGGAATAATACGTGTAAAGCCTTTTAGAATAGTTTGTGGGAAATAATACATACTCAATAAATCTAGAGATTGTAGGATAAATATACTTAAGAAATAAAAAACTCATCTTAAAGCCAAAAAAGGATTTTTGCTTGTAACATATTCATTAGTCAACATTTGCTTTTACCTTCAGTGTTAAAAATGTTATCGTTGCATGAGGTCGATCATTCACAAAATAGTCATTTCCTCTTTTAATCAGTGCTGCTCAGATGGAGCAGGCAAACTAGCCATGTGGTTCTGCCTGGATGGGGCCAGCTGGGAGTGGGAATCAATTATATTAGAGATTCTCAAAGTGTGGTCCAAGGTCTGATCTCTTCTATTATTTATGCTGTAAGATGACAGTGTACATACTTAGTTTCTGGCATAAATTAATAATTTGATATTGCATTAATAATTATCTTATTGAATACAAACTAGACGTCACTTCACTGGTGTCTCATTGAAAGCAGTGAGTATCCCTCCAGGCAATTAGAAAGTTTTCTGAGGATGAAGTGGTTGGACTTGGTGGTGGTGAATATCTCGAAAAAGTGATCCCTGGATCAAAGAGTCTTTATAATCCTTGAATTAGTCCTCCTTGACTGTGGCTTTCTGTGAAGTGACCAATCAAACAGAAATGCTGTGGGCCCAGAGCAGAGAAAGCTATTCAGACTCAAGGGGTGGGGTTTTCAGAGGCCTATGTATTTGCTTGTTTGTTGTTCTCAGACTTTATGTATCCATGGATATATTTTTTTGGGACCAGAGCAGAAAACTCCTAAGGGGAATTTTTTTTTCTGGAAGGTGTATAATTTTTTTCAAATGGAAGATAATTTTTTCAGAAGAATCTATCATAACTGAGAGTACTACCTTTATCTCCTAAAGGTCACACTTCTAATCTGCTAAAGAAAAAAATATTTGTTGATACTTGTTAAAGGTGGTAAGGCAGACTTTATTTTGTTTTAATTTAATTTTTATTTTATATTGGTCTATAATTGATTTACAGTGTTTCATTAGTTTCAGGTATACAGCAAAGTGATTCAGTTATACATATGCATATATCTATTCTTTTTTGGGTTATTTTCCCATATAGGTTATTACAGAATATTGAGCAGAATTCTCTGTACTATATAGTAGGTCCTTGTTTATTATCTGCTTTATATATAGTTGTGTGTATATGTTATCCTAAACTCCTAATTTATCCTTCCCCTACCTTTCTCCTTTGGTAGCTGTAAATTTGTTTTTGAAGTCTGTGAGTCTGTTTCCATTCTGTAAACAAGTTAATTTGTATCATCTTTTTAGATTCCACATATAAGTGATATCATATGATATTTATCTTTCTCTGACTTAAGTCACTTAGTATAATAATCTCTAGGTCCATCCATATTCTTGTAAATGGCATTGTTTCATTCTTTTTCTATGGTTAAGTAATTTTCCATGTGCCACATCTTCTTTATCCATTCCTCTGTCTGTGGACATTTAGGTTGCTTTCATGTCTTGGATATAAGTGAGTAGTGCTGCAATGAACATTGGGGTGCATGTATTAATGTCTTTTCAAATTATGGTTTTCTCTGGATATATGCCCAGGAATGGGATTGTTAAATAATATGGTAGTTCTATTTTTAGTTTTTTTAGGGAAACTCCATACTGTTCTCTGTAGTGGTTGTACCAATGTATATTCCCACCAACAGTGTAGGAGGGTTCCCTTTCTACACACCCTCTCCAGCATTTATTGTTTGTACATTTTTTGATGATGGCCATTCTGACTGGTGTGAAGTGATACCTCGGTGTAGTTTTGATTTGCTTTTCTCTAATAATTAACAATGTTGAACATCTTTTCACGTGCTTTTTGTCCATTTGGATGTCTTCTTTGGAGAAATATCTATTTAGATCATCTAAAGATAGTCAGGCAGACTTTATTCAGGACCATTGTGACAGTATAGGGACCACTGAAACAGTATTTTATAACTGGGGAGAGACATTGGACTCAACTTAGAATACAAATTGGGCAAATGGGAATTGATAGCAAAGGAACAGGGTAGGGGTCAGTGGGTGGAAAATGATAAGAGGAAACACCAGGGATAAGAGTGGTTTTGGCTAAACTGATCTAATATGATTCTTGCTGAAGACAGGCCAGGGTGATCAGACATCACCTGAGGGACCGCGGAATATGAGGAACTTGATCCAATATTGAAGGTGATCAGATATCACAGGTGAGGCTTCTGATTAAACTAACTTAGTGCTCTTGCTAAAACTAGATTTTTCAAGGAAGTACCCATGGGCCTTGGAGAAGGTTCAGGAACCTGAATAAAGTTGGGTCAAGCAAAGAATCTTTGTGAAGTCTCAGAAACAGAAACCCATAGGAAAAGCTGTTAAAGACAACTCCACTCTGGTCAGATGCAGTCATCTGCAGCTGTGGGTCAGTAATAGGCCTGTATGGAGTGTAGTTATCAGTCCTTTAAGTTGTGGGGTGTGGCAGATACTGCTTTCTATACTGTTACTTTGTTACCATGCACACAGCTAAACTACATTATCCAGCCTCCTCTGCAGTTTGGTGGGCATGTGACTGAGTTCTGGCCAATGGCATATCGTTTAAAGTAATGTCATTTCCAAGCCTGGTCCCAAGATCTCTCTTGATTCTGTGTTCCTTCTGTGTGTCCCTGGCTCAGAGGTGAAGCCCAGGGAGCTTTGTCAGCTATGGATTACAGATGACAGAACCCCAGATAGAAGGATCCTGGGTTTCTGAATTGTCTGTTGTAGGAGTGCTGCTCAAATTTTATGTGTAACAACACTTCACTATTTTAAGACTTTGGGATTTTGATGTTTTTGTTACTATGGTTAGTCCACCTGTTCAATATACAGTGGAAGGTTGTCATTGTTAAGCAGAGCATCTTCTTGCTTCCTTAACGGAAATGAATGTCTAGACTCAACTGAAGAGGGCTTTTTAGAAGTGTCACAGTCCTCAGCTTGTAGCCAACATCAGGTGGGTACGGAATCTTCTGGAACAGGACTGTTAACATGTGAGTTGTTTCATAGAAGCATCTCAGGTGACTGTTTGGATGAACTCAGGAAATGTGCATGTGCGTATGCTCAGTTGCACAGTTGTATCCGACTCTTTGTGCCCCATGAACTGTAACCCACCAGGCTCCTCTGTCCATGGGGTTTTCCAGGCAAGAATACTGGAGGGGGTTGCCATTTCCTTCTCCAGAGGATTTTCCCAACACAGGGATTAAACCTGTATCTCCTGCATCTCCTGTACTGGTAGGCAGATTATGTACCCGTTCAAGAGATGACCAGTCCTAAGTAAATTCCAATGACTTGCCGGTATGCTTTTAGGAGTAGACCTCAACTCCCTTCTCAAGTTTCCCAGGGTACTTAAAAATCCTCATTATTAGAATCCTTAACTAGAGGGCTAGAATATTATCTTGGAAGGTTTATGTAAAAAATGCATCTAGTTTATCTAGGACATGTACCAGATTAACCAATCCATACCCACTAAGAGCATCTTGCTTCCCAGATTCTTATATTAAAGGGATGACACCCTGGTTAAATGAATTTTTGATGAGGCAGAGTGGGTGGGGAGCGTGGGGAGAATGAAGGGTGCTTATGAAAGCAAGGAAGGTCTGATTTGGAGACTACAATTCAGGGACTGCTGAGTGCCCGGGAGGGTTGCAAAAAGAGCAAGGAGGGCTCTGTAAACAGGATGGTGGAGATTGAGAATAGGAAGGAAGTAGGCAGACAAACTTTGTCCCCATCATCAGGTTTGTCTTAGTAAAAAAAATAAAGTTCAGAACACTATTCATAAATCTTTTGGGTTTTGTTACAGATTAGAGGTGAACTATTAACTTTTCTGTTACTAATAGCAAGGAAGAGTTCCTTTTTCTTTTAGATGGGATAAGTAAGATATATATTTTCTCTATTCTTAAATTGATCATACCCTTTACTGAAGAAATTCAAAGATATTTAAATTTCTGTTTTGGGTCAGGCCTAAGACTAACTGATGGCATTGGTTCACTAATAACTCAATCAAAAAATGGTGAATCAGAAGAAATTACCATGTAAGAAGCTTTTCCAGAATAGTCTTTATGCCATAGCCAAATATTCTTCCTCATCTTTTTCCTCATCCTCTGGCATTCTCCAACTTGGACAGCTTTAGAAGTTCAAAAATCAAGCTTTAGCTAGTGGAAAACCTCTGTCTCAGCTAAAATAAAAGTAACAACTTATTCCCTTAACATAGAGCTGCTGATTTCAGGCACATATATTGGTTGGGGAGGGGGGCTTGCTTCCCTGGTAGTTCAGCTGGTAAAGAATCTGCCTGCAAGTCAGTAGACCCTAGTTTGATTCCTGGGTCAGGAAGATCCCCTGGGGAAGGGATAGGCTACCCACTCCAGTATTCATGGGCTTCCCTGGTGGCTCAGATGGTAAAGAATCTGCCTACAAATGTGGGAGACCTGGGTTCGATTCCTGGGTTGGGAAGATCCCCTGGAGGAGGACATGGCAACCCACTCCAGTATTCTTGTCTGGAGAATCCCTGTGGATAGAGGAGCCTGGTGGGCTACAGTCCATGGGATCGCAAAGAGTCAGACATGACTGAGCGACTAAGCACACAGACACATAATGGTTGGGAGCCAGTCAATGGTGTGTTTTGCAGTTTTGTGTTTGGCAACTACATGCATGAATCTTTCTCACTTAACTAATGATTGAAGCTTCTATTTTTACATTAACCTCTTCAAGAAACCCACAATCACCTTTCATTAGGAATCTACAGACTGTGAGCTCCTTGAAGACAGAGGCATCTTCAGCTATTCTGTTGTCCTGACAACAGTACTTACACATGACAGGCAGTGAGTAAATATTTATTTCGTGAAACAATCAGTTATGAAGCCTCATCTTTTTTTTTTCCTTCACCCTGAGACAGCCAAGCAACCACCTTCACTAAATGCTTTCCCCCCTCAAATAGATTTTCCTGAAAGCCAAATTTAGTGAATCTGAGAGTCGAGATTGATCATAACACATTGCTCCTAACTCAATTTTCATCGAGTATGTGAGGTGATTTTCACTAGCTGCACTCTGATTTTTTTTTTTCTTTTTTTGAGGGATTTGGCATAGATAAGTGTTTATTTTTCTGGCTAACATACATAATCCTTTGGCATTTGCCATGGAAAAGACCCTACCTAATCTTTAGGCTACAAGGAATCATTCGTTCAGATGGAACTCACTTAAATGTTCTCTGGGTTTCCTAAACCTTGCATTTAAACTTCTGTGATGACTTTGTCCTCACTTCCTTCTCTGTGAACCTTTTCTTATCCATGTTTCTTGAGGTAGACTTGAAGAGTGTGTTAGATCGAATGTTGTCAGCTGCAAGGAAAAAGAAAACCAATGAAATGTGCTGTAAACAATTGGGTATATTTTATGATATCAAATAATAAAAAGTTTGAAGACAGGAAAGTTAAAGAGTTGGTTCATTTGGAGGCTCAACCAAATGAAATTCTTGGTCACTTCCGTCTTTCTGCTTTGCCATCCTCGGAATATTTGTTTATTGGGTTGACATCTTTTTTGTGATCCCAACAAGGTTGCAATAGTTCAAGACATCACCTTCTCACCAGCCATGCTGAGGGAGGAAAATGGACTTCTGTCATCTTGTACATTTGATTTCAGGAGCCAAAAAATCCTTTCTCAGAAATCCTTCTACAGATCTCCCTTTAGTCTTATTGGCTTGAACTGGGTCACATGCCTATTCTTAAACTAATCATTGGAAGGGAATTGGAATTACCACCGCTAGCTTAGATTAATTGGAGAGGAGCCCTATCTTCTTTGAAGTATAAAATTAGGGTTATGCCCTTAAGGAAGAAGGGAGAAAAGGGCTCTCACAAGTAGTAAAAGGGAGATGATTCCAGTCGCTCTAGGAAAGCTTTGACTTCAAGAATGGAAGTGGTGATCATTCAGCTGGAAGCCTCTCTGGGCAGCTCCCAGTGGGACCCCCAATCCTTGTCCTTCCATAGTAGCTTTTCTGCCTTGGACTCAGTGATATTGTGCTGTGGTTTGTCTCACCAGTATATCAACTCTCATTCTGAGCCTCAGGATTTCCCGGTGGGCAATTATAAGATATTTTTTGACCAAACTTTATTAAATATTCAAAAAGAAACAGAAATTCAGAAGTTGGAAATGAAAGAGTCCTGTCTTTTGCCTAGGTTAATATCAATTCTAAGAGGTACCATTGTTTGTTCTTTAAGACCTTATACTGGCAAATTAAAAAAATATACAGCTGTAACATGTTTAAAGGAAGAAGTGAACAATGTTTTTGTAATTAAAGCTACAGCCTGGGCCCTTCTGAGTGACGTTTCTCTGGGTTCTCTAATCCCATACTGTGCAAGTCATCCAGGACCAACCTATAGACATTGGGGATGCCTATTGCTGAACCAGAGGGGATCTTTCTTGGATGTGGCATAATAGCTATTCAACTTCAAAGCGCCAGACAGTGATGATTTTTTCCAGGACATTGCATCCACTTTTTTTTTTTTAAATAAAACATATTACTGTTGTTATAAATCAGTGAACATGGTTCATAATAGCAATAATGCCCTTGGAACCTGTTAATCCTGCCATCAGAGAATGGTATGCCAGAGCATTTGCTGCCCTTGGCTTCACCTTGGGCTATTAACTAACAAATCAGTTATTAGCTGGTGGTAATGACCAATTTTCAAGAGATGATTGCTTAAATATTGCCCACCTTGAAAAGAGAATTATTACTCAACCGAGAACTGAACTCTTATTTTCAACTCAGTAGAGCTAATGATCTTATCTCACTCTGTAGTGTCTCCTTCCCCCAACGGGCCCACCCCCTGCCCCCGCCCGCTGCACTGACCCCCTCACCTCATCTATGGCTATGAGGTGTATAGAGATCACATGGTTACATAACTGCTTCCCTCTCAGCCTCAGTGACTTGAATCCAGGAAAAGTTCCATATTTAATATTTATTCACCAAGCAGCAGTGGATGAAGACAGATGGTAATGAAATCAGTCTTGCTGAAAGTGACCACAATGATAATAGATTCTTTATGATGTCCAGGAATTCTGGACTCTCAGTCTCTGCTTAAATGCATGTTGGCGCCAACTCTGTCGTCTTAAGCTTTAGTGTTCTTGTCATCCTCCTGACCTCTCCTTAGACCAGAGCAGGCAGGCTGTGCTAAAGGCATCAATCTGTCTTTCTCCTCACATAAATGCTTTAAACACCTATAGCCACAAATGACTCGCCAGCAGAGATGTTCCCAAAGAGGAGAAATGAGAAGACAAAGTAAAGGGGCCCCTTCAGAGCCAGTGCAGCAGCTGCTTTTGCTGGGACTCGTGACTGGGCTGGTTTTGCCCGTAGTGCCCTTCACCCGAAGCTAGTTCTTCTGAACGCCCAGGTTACCTAGCTGGGCTTGTTGAGGATTTCAGAATTATTGCAAACTGGGAAAGAGATTGGGGCAAGGAGGATAAAGGGGGAAAAGAAGGTATGTAAAACAAAGCTATATTGGGAAAGAATCAGTGCTCCTGTCAAATGAGTAAACCCAGATTGCTGATTGCACTGGAGATACCAATATCCTGGGTCAGGCAAAGCTTTTTAAAGCAATCTGGCAGCCCTTTTAGTAGTAAGAGGTAAATCATTCTGACGTCCCTTGCTATTCAACGCATTAATCATGTTGAATTCCTTTGTTATTCTGGGGTCCGGATCAAGTATAGTTCTATAGGAATTCCATTGTAATCTAGTATTAATTAATCTCTGTTTTGTGGTGCCAAAAACCTTTCTCTGCATTTGTTTGCTTGTACATCAGTTATTAGCTTTTTTAGTACCTAACTCTAGCTGTGGAACTGCTACTCCCCCTACCCCCGCCCCGCTCTCTCATGTTCTTTTTCGTCTCAATCTTGGAAATTGTCATTTTCTTTGGGTACGGAAGTGTTTTGAGAGGTGGGAGGTGAGGAGGATGAAAGGGCTGATTGCAGTTTCTTTAAGCCAATAAAAACTGAGGCTGAAACTCTAGTCCTGACACTTATTAGCTGTATTACTTTTTTTCTTTTTAAGATTTATTTATTTTAAGGCTGCACTGGGTCTTTGTTGCTGTGCATGGGCTTTCTCAAGATGGCTGCGAACAGGGGCTACTCTTCATTGTGATGCATAGGCTTCTCATTACAGTGATTTTCTTGTTGTGGAGCATGGGCTCTAGTAGTTATTGCACGTGTGCTTGGTAGTTGTGGCTCGTGGGCTCTAGGGCTCTGACTCAGTGGTTGTGACACATGGACTTAGTTGTCCTCTGTTACGTGGGATCTCCCTGGACCAGGGATCAAATCTGTGTCCCCTGAATTGGCAGGTATGTATTCTTAACCACTAGACCACCAAGGAAGCCCAGCTATATTGCTTTTGAGCACATTAAAAAACCAGTGGACATAAGAATCCTTATTTCCCAGGATTTTTGTGAAAATTAAACAACAACCAGTTCTCTCTCCAGTGATGACAAAGGCAGCTCAGGGTGGGGACAGATTCTCTAAACCCATGATGGGACTGTCTTCAGCCAGTGACAATGCAGCAAGAGCCTTTCTTCCAGGATGTATGATGTTGGGGTAGATTATTGCTAGTGTCAGTTTCAACTTGAGAATTTAGAGTGTCTGTATAGAAACCATGTGTTACTGGCTCCAGGAAACACCTGCCTGCCTCTTGGCCCTTCCCAGAATATGCCTAAGCAACAATGGAGGGTCAGAGGCTGAGATTCTTGGCTTTCCAGTGGTAAATAATGAATGTTGCCCCAGCTGCTAGCAGACTCTGAAACCTGTTTTGAGATGCAGAAGGAGAGAAAAAAATATCCAATATGCAATTTATCTGGCCCATCATCTTTAAATAGCTCTCTTCAGATTTCAAAAGGGGTAACTCTATCCTCTTTCCTGGCTGGCTTTCTGCATCCTGCTGCAAAACAGGACTACTGGCCCTAGATTTTTGACCTGGTATAAAAAGCAGTATATTTTTATGACCTGGTAACAGTCACATTTCTACACCATAAAATATTAAAGCAGGCATGACAGTGTCTTTAAGATCTTTGAGGCAGGTGCTATCAAAATGTGCCCCTTTATTATTTATTTATTTGACTCTTTCTGTATAGTGAAACTTTAATGCTTCTTAGGCCAAATAATTAAATTCCATTATGGAAAGTGGGGATTGTTGGCGAAATGAGCTCACTCTGGCTATTAGACCCTTGAGTCCCGAGGGGGACACCATGGAGGGGAGTATAAAATCTGGCTTATGCTTGTATGTAAGATATGCAGTATGACCTATATTGGGCCCATAGGAGTGATGCTATATAAGAAAATAAACAGGGAGGGAGCTGTTAGAGATCCTGCTCTTCTAGCCAGCATCCTTTTAGAGCAGGGATCTCTCTGCTGTGGCCCTTGGACCAAACACTACCTCTTTTTCTATATTCTATGGGCTGAAAATGGTTTTTGCATTTGTAAACTGGTTGAAAAAAATCAAAATAAGAATATTTTATGGCATGGAAAATTATGTGAAATTAAAATCTTATTGTCCGTAAAATTTTGGGGGAGGACACAGTGACGCCCATTTGCTTACATATTTCTGGCAGTTTTTGCTTTCTAAAAGTTGAGTGGTTGCAATAGACACTGTACCTGCAAAGCTGAAAATACTCTCTGGCCATTTGCAGGAAAAGTATATGGACTCCTGTCCTGGAGGAATTTGGACTTGGACTCTGAAAAGGATAAAATTGGTAGTACAAGAGTTCAGAGTGCTTTATGCTGTTGGCACATTTGGATATTGACTTTCAATGTTCGTTAACATTATTTTCTGAAATGGCAGGTTAAGGGAAGAAGATAGGGATTTTAAAAAGTAGTTTTTGGATCCCATAACTGTCTTCCCTAAATGCAGCTCCCAGGGTGGCATACCAGGGGACATCCTTTCCCTCCCTTTCCAGTGCTTCCTTAAGTCTTCTGCTTATCATTTCCAGTGCTGCTACCCGAATCAAAGTCATGACCATTCTTCTTGGTCTTTGACCCCTTAAATTGTCCATTTCCATACTTGTTCAATAACAGTTCACTCTCCACGTAACAGCTGTAGTGATTTTTAAAAGACAAAAATCAGATTATTTAATGTCTTTCAGGTTTTTGTATGAATATTCCCTCCTTAATTTAAGTCTCTGTTCCAGTGACACTCTCTGAGAAAGGCTTTCCCTATCTGCTCTTTCTAGAGTAGTCTCCATCTCATTCCACTATCATTTATTTTATTACCCTTTTATTACTCTCTTAGTATTTGTCACTGTCTTACATTATCTGGGTTGGCTTACTGAATTATGTGTGGTTTCTTCCATCAGAATTGAAGCTTCATGAGGGTAGGTATGTCGACTATCTTATTCATTAGAGTATTTCTAATACTCATACATTTCTCACATAAGTACTCAAGAAAAGTTTCTTGTGTGAATAAATGGATCAGTCCTTCTGGTAGAAGCTCCGTGCAGCATTGGTATCACACCCCGCCTGTTTGTTGCTCCAGGGGCATGATGATTTTCTTAATTTCTTCTTGGTCTCTTGCCTATCAGTATATCAGGAAGCAACATATTGACTAGAGAATTGCACTGAGGGTCAATTTATGAGAGTTTAGTCCTGTGGTTTGTACCTTAGATCACCCGAATAATCTGATTTCTTTCTGGATCCTTTTCATCATCAGGAACATTATGAAGGTGGTTGGAATGTCCAGATGTTGATATTAGCTTCATCTTTCAGAGCTTGGGCCATGGAATTAGACTGACTAGGCTTAAATCCTTAATTTCTTTGTGACTTAGAACCGGTCATTCAAGCTGTCAGTGCCTCAGTGTCTTCATCTCTAAAGGAGCCTTAATAAAAGCACTGACATTATAGTTTGTTGTAAAGTTCAAATGACACTGTAAATATAATACAGGTGCTGAGCATGGTGCCTGCCATATGGCAAATACTCAATAAATGTCATTATTGCCATTATTATTGTCAGCTGAAGATTTCCTACTTAATTATTCTTTCATTTATCTAACAAATTTTTTTAAAAAAAATTGTTTGCTGGACTTTGCTAGATTCTGAGGATGAAATGGTTAAAACAGACATGTCCCATCCTCAAGAAGACAAAAACAAAAACTTACTCAAATTTTTGTTTTTTAGTGTCCAGTTCTGGGATAGTATCCAGAGCTTGAGTGATGCAAGGCACATGTAATGCATACTTCTTTCCTTTGAATCACTGCCATAGACTGAGTGCGTGTGTCCCCCACACATTCATATGTTGAAATCTAATCCCCAGTGTGATGGTAGTTGAAGGTGGGACTCTGGGAGATGACTAGGTTTTAAGAGTGGAATCTTCGTGAATGGTATTAATGCCCTGCTTCCCTGGTGGCTCAGATGGTAAAGTGCCTGCCTGCAATGCGGGAGACCCAGGATTGATCCCTGGGTCGGGAAGATGCCCTGGAGAAGGAAATGGCAACCCACTTCAGTACTCTTGCCTGGAAAATTCCAAGGAACCGAGGAGCCTGGAAGGCTACAGTCCATGGGGTCGCAAAGAGTCAGACACGACTGAGCGACTTCACTTTCTTTCTTTCTTTCAAAAGAGACCACAGAGAGCCTTGTGAGGACACAGAGAGAAGACAACTGTCTATGAACTAGGAAGTGGGCTCTTTCTGCTGCTGCCGCTGCTGCTGCTAAGTTGCTTCAGTCGTGTCCGACTCTGTGCGACCCCATAGATGGCAGCCCACGAGGCTCCCCTGTCCCTGGGATTCTCAAGGCAAGAACATTGGAGTGGGTTGCCATTACCTTCTGCAATGCATGAAATTGAAAAGTGAAAGTGAAGTCGCTCAGTTGTGTCCGACCCCATGGACTGCAGCTTACCAGGCTCCTCCATCCGTGGGATTTTCCAGGCAAGAGTACTGGAGTGGCATGCCATTGCCTTCTCTGAAGTGGGCTCTTACCAGACACCAAATCTGTGGGCATTTTGATCTTGGACTTCCCAGCCTCTCTAACTGTGAAAAACAAATATTTGTTGTTTAGGTTACCCAGTCTATGGTATTTTTGTTATAGCAGGCTGATTGAACCCAGATAGGCACTTACTGTCTGTTTGGGCAGGTCAGATCAATACAGGTGGGGTTAGTCTTTGGCATCAGTGGGTAGTACTGACCACAGGTTACACAGGAGAGAGTATGAACATTACAGAAGAATTAGGATCTAAACAGAGTCTTAAAGCTTTGGATAGGTGGAGGAGTAGCAAAGGACAAATCTAGAAGCAATAATGATATGACAGTGGTAAGGAAGAGTCTCTTAGACCTTGGAACAAAGTAGCCTACTGGAATGGTGAGAGAAAACATAACAGACTCTCAGTAAAACTTGCTCTGATTTCATCTTAAAATAGCATTATTGCTTCTTCATCATGTTGACATAATTCCTCTCGTTGATTCATTGAAGCAATTTTCTCATAAGTCATACAGTTATGAGTGGAATTTTATTTTTTTGTCTTCAACATTAGCTTCAAATTATTTTAGAACATTTTTTATTTGAAAAACAGTTTATAATTATTTTTGTGAAAGCTTCCAAATATACATGTTGACCAGGACAGTTAGCCTCATTTTATGGATGATGTATCAAAGGTGAAGTGTCAAAAAGACAAAGATTCTCACACATGAAAAATGACTTGAGAAGGATGTGAAACAAAGACCCCCCACAGAGTTGGATAATGACAAACACTGGGCTGCTAAGGCTTCGCACCTGGCTTTAAACTTTACTATGAGACCAAGGCAACTTAATGAACCTATCTGAGTCTCAGTTAAATCATATGAAAAGTGAAGATAAAAATACTCATCAAGGTCCCTATGGAAATCAAGTCGAACGGTATTTACAAAGTGCTTGCTGCAGTGTTTGGCATAGGTTAACTGCTTGATACCTGGTAGTTGTAAATGTTATCACTGAGTTTCTTGGTTGCCTTTTGATAGCCATGAGTCTCCCTCACTGGACACATTTTTATTTCACCTAATTTCTAAGTGCAAGAATTGTTAAATTGTGAAATAATAGAATCAACACTTGAGCAAGAAGGAAACTTGATTTCCCAAACATTAGTGTTCTGACAGAAAAGTCTAGATATCTGGACCAGAAGAGTCTTATGGTCAAGCAAATGACAGTTTAGCTGTTAAGTTTGTAAAGGCAGGGCTTTTAGTTTGTTAATGGGGACTTTCAAGAGGAAACTGCAGTGCTCTCTAAACTTTCTGTCTGCAGAACCCTTTGCCACAAACACCTATCAATAGCTCATTAAACTCTAGTGTTTCTTGCAGTAGGCTTTGGAAAGTCCTAATCTGGTCAACTGCAGATGGTGACTGCAAACATGAAATTAAAAGATGCTTGCTCCTTGGAAGAAAAGCTATGACCAACCTATATAGTGTATCCAAAAGCAGAGACATCACTTTGCCAACAAACGTCCTTCTAGTCAAAGCTATGGTTTTCCCAGTAGTCATGTATGGATGTGAGAGTGGGACTATAAAGAAAGCAGAGCGCTGAAGAATTGATGCTTTTGAACTGTGGTGTTGGAGAAGACTCTTGAGAGTCTCTTGGACTGCAAGAAGATCCAACCAGTCAAACCAAAAGGAAATCAGTCCTGAATATTCATTGGAAGGACTGATGCTAAAGCTGAAACTCCAATACTTTGGCCACCTGATGCGAAGAACTGGCTCATTGGAAAAGACCCTGATGCTGGGAAAGATTGAAGGCAGGAGAAGGGGATGACAGAGGGTGAAATGGTTGGATGGCATCACCGACTTGATGGACATGAGTTTGAGTAAGCTCCGGGAGTTGGTGATGGACAGGGGAGCCTGGTGTGCTGCAGTCCATGGGGTCTCAAAAGGGTTGGACACGACTGAGTGACTGGACTGAATCTGGTCAACCTTCATTTTACCAAAGATAAAGCTGAGATGATGAGAGGGAAAATGGCTTGTCCAGAGCCCAGTGAGGTTGCTGGGGTCGAACTAGACCCCCATTTTGGTCTAGTGCCCTTCCCTCTGGTCTTTTCTCCCTCCTTTGCACTGCTCAGTAGCTGTTTCCACAGACGTACGAATGTTATCGGGATGCACCTTGTCCTTCCGCCTCCCTCCCTTACTTAGTCTTCTCCTTTGGCTCCCAATGTTTTTGACTGCAACCCTGCCCCCTCATAGAGCCCTACTTCATTTTACCCAGTAGTATCCTGTCACTTAACTTTCTTGTCATCTCCACCCTCCCTCCTGGATCTTGTCCTCTTCTAAGGTAGCCATTTTGCCCTAAACCACTGAAGGCTGAGAAAAGCTTCATGCATGTAGCAGATGCTTTCATGCTCTGTCAGATCCTCTTAGACCCTTTTCATATAACTTCCTCTGGTGCTTTTTTTTATGACCTGTCCTTGTGATTTTGTGTCTTTGAGGGACACTCTTGTTCTATAGGGGTGGCTTCACCCAAATTCTCAGAGTGATAGAAGTACCTGGGGTTTATTTGCCCAGGGCTGCTCTTGGCCAACAGCTGATTTGTGTGGGAGTGTGAAAGCCCAACTTTCTTGTCTCAAATTGAGGCAAATTCTGAGGTATGTGACTTACATTCCAGAATTCCCTGTGGGATTGGGATGAATGTACTCTTCATTCAGACTTGCCAGAAAGCAAACCTTGGCTTAGCCTTCTTGGCCCTCTCCTCATCCTGCCTTTCTCTTGGGATTTCTTCTGGGAGCATTTCTTTAACAAATCGCTTGCCCGTGAACCCTCCTCCCAAGATCTGAGTCTAAGGAGTCTCACCTATCACACTATGTTTCCACATCTTAGAGAGATTTGATATGAAGGGAGGATATAATGGAAATATCAGCCACTGTGACAAAGCCAGAGTTTAATACATTTTTGAGGTGAATAGGTAGGATGGAGGATAAGTCAGGAGGGCTTTAATGAGCCCTGCAAACTGAGCCATAGGGGTGACTTCCATTTTGTTGTGTTAGACTTAGTAACAGAAGGGGAAGACAAAACTAGGAATGTCCTTATTTGGGCAAATATATGTAAGCATATATTTGGTTTTATGGATTGGAGCAGGGGTCATGGAGGGAAAAAGGATGCTCTTTATTTTGCATTTCAGTTCAGTTCAGTTCAGTTGCTCAGTCGTGTCTGACTCTTTGCAACCCCATGAGTCACAGCACGCCAGGCCTCCCTGTCCATCACAAACTTCCGGAGTTTACTCAACTCATGCCCATCAAGTCGGTGATGCCATCCAGCCATCTCATCCTCTGTCGTCCCCTCCTCCTCCTGCCCCCAATCCCTCCCAGAATCAGGGTCTTTTCCAATGAGTCAACTCTTCGCATGGGGTGGCCAAAGTACTGGTGAGTTTCAGCTTCAGCATCAGTCCTTCCAATGAACTCGCAGGACTGATCTCCTTTAGGATGGACTGGTTGGATCTCCTTGCAGTCCAAGGGACTCTCAAGAGTCTTCTCCAACACCACAGTTCAAAAGCATCAATTTTTCTGCGCTCAGCTTTCTTCACAGCCCAACTCTCACATCCATACATGACTACTGGAAAAACCATAACCTTGACCAGATGGACCTTTGTTAGCAAAGCAATGTCTCTGTTTTTTAATATGCTATCTAGGTTGGTCATAACTTTCCTTCCAAGGAGTAATCGTCTTTTAATTTCATGGCTGCAGTCACCATCTGCAGTGATTTCGGAGCCCAAGGAAGTTCTATTTCAGGATTGGTTCTCAGATGTGCTAAGTTCTCCTGTAGCCATCACCAACATGCCACCAATTCTTCTTTGTACTGCACATGCTGGCAGCATATTTAAAATTGCCATGCCCAAATGACATGGTTTTTATCCTCCAGCAGATGGTTCAATTAGTCAAGATTCTGAAAAAGCCAATTGGAACATTTGTTTGGTCCCATCTATTCAAGTCAGCCAACTCTTCCAAGCTGAGTGGCGATTCTGAGAGCAGCAAATGTACCCAGCTCTAAGGCATCAGGGTTATCACTTTTTGATGGGCTCCTGGAAGCATGGAGTAGGTCACCAATATGGTTTATATATTGAACAATGCCAACACCAGAAGAAAATGGAAAGGAGAGCTTTCTTTTTCTTGGACTATTTGGAATGAACATGTTAAGGAGCTGTGGTGAAAGAACCCATTTCTTGTTCTTCTGCCATGACACACTCAAAGTCAATGCAATCATGCATCATCCTCTAGTATCTTGGTGCTACCTGAATCCCCTTACTTGAAAGATATAGGGAATCATTATTACATATTTCTTCTCTCAAACTTAACATATTAATATGGCAGATTGATAACGCTAGAAGGAGGAATGCTTGAACACACAGACAGACTTCTTCTGAGTGTTCCAACTAGTAGCCTCTTTTTCAGAGTGAATTTCAGTGCATTGGCACCAAGTCACAGGATTTAAAATGTGAAAGGCATTGTCTACTTCAACCTCCTTCTTTTTCCCCGAGGAAAACTAAGTTTTAAATAGATAACAAAATCTGACTCAAGGGAAGTGTGTTGGGCCCATAAACTAGAGATGGATTGAATGAAACAATTTTCTATTGCAATCACTTATTTTAAGAAAGCAGCTTGATGGTGATAGGAGAAATGAGAAGAATCTGTATTGTGTAGTCAGTAGACCTGGGTTCAGATCTTGAGTTTACTACTAGATGTAACTTGGGTAAAAATGCTTAAATTCCCTGAGTTTTAGTTTCTTTACTCTTAAAAACAGAACAGAAATAGCTTCTTGGCAGGGGAATTAAACAGAAAAAATCTTTAGAATGTGTTTAGTCCAGAGTTGGCCTGTAGCAAGAGCTACACAAATATTCTCATGCCTTTCTTTTCCTCCCAAGACACAGAGCTGATGCTTGGCAAATCTGGCTTTTCAGTTCTTCTGACTTTTGGTTTGTTATTCCTTCTACCCTACCTTCATTCATCCCTTGACTCTTACTTAGTATGAACAATTTTCTTCTTGTGACTGGGTTGGTGAATAACTTGGTCTAACTGAACATTTTAGAAAATTAGCAATTGTAAGATGGGGAGTAAAAAAAAGACTTGCAGAATGGAAGGGTTTATTCTAGATACAGAGTGGCAAGCATGGCTGATAATGGAGGAAGTGATATTGATTGATTAATTCATGAACTCAGTAAATATTTATTGAGCACATGCAATGATGTATAACTCAGAGGTGAGGGAAGCAGAATAGGTGGTCTCTGTGCTCACCAAGTCACTCAGGGCAGGGTCTTAGAGAATTTGTTCACTACGGAGATCCTGACTGATCTTTACTCCCTTTGAGCTTGTGAAAGATACAGCAGAATATAGATTGAATAAAAGGACTCCAGAGTAGGCACAGTTTGTGATCAGAATGTGGAACTCACAAGAGATAGCAAAAGCAAAAAATGTGACTTTTAAAAATATTTAGGAAAAAACTGATGAGAGTTGAATAACTTGCTGTAAAGGGAAAGAAGGACATTTTGGAGATATTCCAACCTTAGAGATTGATGCAGATAGACAGAACTGTCTCCATACCTCATTTTTTTAGCAATAAAATGCAGTTATTAATATGATAGCTTCCAGCAGTGAGCACTTATTAAGCACCAGGCATTGGGCTGTGTGTTTTAAATGTGTTATCTCATATAATCTTCGTAGAATGGGCTAGCAGGTTATAATATTATTTTTGTTTTTATAGATAAAGGATTTGGGATACTAGAAAAGTTTGATGAAATGACTCAGGGTCCAATTCATGGTTCAGACTCAGGCAGTCTGAACACTTGAGCAATTATTGAATATCTCTGCAGTTCCATCTCCTTGTCTGTAAAATGTCCCTATCCCAGGGTTCTGCTGAAAATTAAGTGAGATAACATTAATGCAAGTGTGTGATTCATCTGCCAAACAGATAGGTGACCAGCTTTCCTGGTTTTATTGGGATTGTCCCATCTTTAGCACTGAAAGTCTGCTTCCTTGGCAGTTTCTCAGTTCCAGGCAAATCTAGACAGTCAATTGTCTCCATGAACGTATCATATTCTAACCCAAAGACTATTTGGACAGGACAGAGAAGACTGACGGGCTACAGTCCATGGGGTTGCAAAAAGTTGGACATGACTTGTCCATGCACGCTTACTAATAGATTGGGGGAACAGGAAGCAGTTCAAGGAGGCAAATGAATTTTCAGCTGATGTTCTAAGCCTCTGTCAACTCTTGTGGGCTGAAAGACTTCAGGGACAGTCTTGCTGATAAAGCCTATGAGAAAAGTGGGGGAGTTAGAGCAGAGTTTGAGAAACAGGATGCTTGTCAAGTCATGGTGCTAATGCTTCTAATCTGTTAGCCTCCCATGCACAGCCTGTCAAGGGTTCAGAGCCCAGAGGTAAGTTACTGATTACGAAGATTAGAGGGGGTGGTTATGGTGGGGAATTCAGATGGCAAACTCTGCTACCTTTGGCATCTGTAGATACAGACTTCTCCCTTCACCCATTCAGAGAACATGGATCTTGAATTTGAATTTGATTTTTCCATTGACTAATTATGTGATATTGGGTAAGCTATTTCATCTTTTTAATCTTTAATTACTGCATCCATAAAATGGAAATGGTGATAATCCTAACCTCCTGTGATATGGTTAGAATAGAGTAAGACATTATGCCTGACATGAAAGAAATACTCAGTGATTGTTAGTTACTGCTATTGTTACTACTCTTCCTATTTATACTATTATTATTAATTGTTTTATTAGGGTAGGGTTGCCAGACTTTGCAAATAAAAACTTAGGATGCCCGGTTAAATCTGAATTTCAGATACCAACAAATAATTCTCAGGACATACTTATACTAAAAAATTCATTGTTTGTCTGAAATTCAAATTTAATTGAACATTCTTAATTTTATCCAGAAACCCTATATTAGAGTAAACGACAACCCTGGTCTTCTTAGGCCTGAAGGATTTCCCAGGACCTAATAATATAACTTTCAATCTAAAATTGGGACTTAGGTATGATTAGTCACCCCATTAAGAGAGCAATCTGGCTGCTTTTTAGAAGGTCATATTTGAAACTCAAATGGTGGTTACAACCACTCTTCCTTTAAAACACATACACATCCACATGAATGCAATGTTTTATATATATTTTCAGGAATTTCTTGAATGTTTGAACCCTATCCCTGAATTCCTGGTTAAGAATACAGGCTCTGAAAAATCATTCAGACTAAAAAGTTCTTTCCTTATTCTTTTGGCAAAAATCATGAAGATCTTTTGAGGAGATTCAGGAAATAGGTATTGAGGGAGCCGTGGCCCTCTAGTCACTCTGAAAATGAATTTTTGGTACACTAGAACATTGATCAATAGAATGAAAACTAGTACATATGTGTATATAGCAAAAAAACTGAGGTGGTCTCTCTGTTGAGATTCATCCACTTAGTTAATCCAAGGCTTTAGTCTAAATCCACGTTGAGGTCACACTGATGTATTTTGATGACCAATATTGAATGAATTGATTCAAGTTACTTATTTACTGTTTCATTGTAGGGATGAAGCAGGTTATGGTCCCATCAGAATTGGGAGGTATCACACAGAAGATATGAAAGAGGCATATGCTCACCTGGCTCTTGATCCTTTTTCTTTGCAGGACTTGTGAGTTTTTTACTCTTTTAGAAAATATAGTGAAATATGCACATAAATGGCTGAATATAGCAAGATGGACAGTGTAAAGAGTGATGATAAATAAACAACCACATACCCACCATCCAGCCTGAGAAGTAGAACATCTTCAATCTTTGATGACACCTGTGTGCCCTTCATTTTCACTGTTAACCAGTGTTCCAGTGGATAAATATATTTCAACCTATTTAATCCATGATACTTTTGAGGGGGCATTTGGGTTGTTTCAAGTTTTGTTTTTATTTTCCTGTTATAGACAATGCTGTCAACATTTTCACACATGTCTTCCTAGTACAAAAAGACAAGTGTTTCTCTACTGTGTACATTTAAGAATGGAACTGTTGGATTGGAGAATAGATGTGTTTTCTACTTTATGCTCAGTGTTTTCTCAGATGTTTATAGAAGTTGCTGTTCCACCAGCAATGTGTGGGAATTCCACCCCTGCAATGCTTGCTATTGTCAGACTTACTAGTTTTTGCCTAAGATGTGAAATCATATCTTATTGAAATTAATACATTGTTTTCTTATTACTTATAAGACTGAACATCTTGTATGTTTATTGCTATTCATTGTTTCCCTTTATGTGAAATGTCTGTTCATGTCTTTTGCTAATTTTCTATTTTTATTTCTTATATTTGTCACAAATATCTCTTCCGGTTGGTTTTCTTACCATTGTCTTTGAAGAGTGGTTTGTTATCTTGTCATGTGTATAATTGTTTCCCAGGTGGTTCAGTGGTAAAGAATCTCCTTGTCAATGCAGGAGACGCAGGTTTGGTCCCTGGGTTTGGAAGATCTCCTGGAGAAGGAAATGGCAACCCACTCCAGTATTCTTGCCTGGGAAATCCTGTGGATGAGGAAACTGGCAGGCCATAGTCCATGGGTCTGCAAAGAGTCAGACACAACTGAGCAACTAACACGTTCATGTTCCCCCAAAAAAGGCAATTTAAGAACACGAACCATGATGGGGGAGGATATTTGAAATTATAGGGGCAGCTGGGTATTGGGTAGAAAAAGGACTAGGTAAGGGGACACTCAGAACTTTGAAAATATCCCTGTGAACTGTGAATTTTAAAGACTGGCAGGAGTTCTCTAATCTGATATAACAGGAACAGTCACACAGTTAATTAAAAAATAGTTGAATCAGGGTATCATTAAAAAACACATTTATACATTTTATTTTAACTTAAGACACATAATATATTCAGTGAGTCATCATTTGATGTCTGGCCAAGGTCTTTGTTTTCTGGCCAAGTGGCTGCTTTTGGAGTTCCTTGCTTTTCTTGCGCCAGGCACGCCAAATGCATCACCTGTGAATTCCATTTTTAAAAAAATTGTGTCTTATCAACTTAAAAGAAACTTGGGAAGTAATCTCAGCATGGAGTCCTTCCAGAGGTTTACTACTATTCCCTGTCTTATAGTGATCTTTTTTCTCAAAGATTGAACCTGACAATAATTTCTCTATAAGAACACCTTTATCAAGCCTATACAAAACATTTAACTTAGTTTTTTAAAAATTTATTAAAAAAAAATTATTTTTAATTTGAGGATAATTGCTTAACAATGCTGTGTTGGCTTCTGCCATACAGCAACGTGAATCAGACATAAGTATACATATATTCCCTCCCTCTTGAGACTCCTCCCTACCCCCACCCCGTGCCACCCCTCTAGGTTGTCACAGACTATGGGTTGAACTCCGTATTTTGTACAGTAAAGGAAACTATAAACAAGATGAAAAGACAGCCTGCAGAGTGAGAGAAAATAATTGCAAAGGAAACAACTGACAAAGAATGAATCTCCAAAATATATAAGGAGCTTATGCAGCTCAATACCAGAAAAACAAACAACCCACTCAAAAAGTGGGTGGAAGACCTAAACAGATGTTTCTCCAAAGAACACATGCAGATAGCCAAGAAAAACATGAAAAGATGCTAAACATCACTCATTATTAGAGAAATTGAAATAGAAGCTACAATGAGGTATCATCTCACACCGTCAGAATGATCATCATCAAAAAATCTACAAACAGTAAATGCTGGAGAGGGTGTGGAGAAAAAGGAGCCCGCCTACATTGTTGGTGGGAATGTAAATTGATATAGCCACTATGGAGAACAGTACTGGAGATTCCTTAACTTAGTTTTGATAGAAATGAAAACTGTGTTTTCATACTTACATTTTGTCTGTTTGTTTATATTGAATTAAATCACTTGATTACAATAGCAGCACAACTGCCACAAACAACGTTGGGCATAACAATGTTTGGGCATTAGTTATGAGTGGTAGAAAGGTCATGGGAAGCTTGGATCCATCTAATGGACAGTCAGATAGGGGTCATTTAATGTGGTTTCTAATGTAGCTCACTGGAGGGTATGTGCTGTCTTTTTTTCTGAAATGTTCTGAAAAATCCTCATTGTTCATCCCTAGCTCTCTGTGGGTAGATCATTGGAGGAAGCCCAAGGAACGATTGAACTTCACTTTGGAGTTTCTTCAGTGGAAAACAGAGATGGTCCCCCGGACATGGGAGTAAGGGAATAAGAGGCAATTGAGTATTGAGGAAATTACAGGTCTCTTAGCTGTAGAGCTTCCCCCACACTGCAGAATAGGGATTTTGAGGTAATCCTATTTAGATTTCAAGGGTGTGAGAAGATCCAGATGACATGATAAAGAAATAAATGCATTCCAGGAGCTCAAATGTAAATTCAAAACAAAATTCTCTGATATCTTTTCATAGACATTTGTATATTTTGAGAGCACCAGACAGAGGTGATTTTAAAAGTGTCTTTTTCTGTGGGCCATGAATTCTCTCCACAGAAGATCTGCATATTATGCCACCGTTGCCATCCTTGCAGTCTCTTATTTGCCTGGGGCTTAGCCTGGCTGAGAGATTGAGGTGGGAGGAAGGAGGAAGGAAGAAGGAGGCTTTGCCTATACAGGAAGGGGTATCACCTTAGTAGGGACTTCCCAGGTAATGCTAGCTGTAGAAGAACCTGCCTGCCAATTCAGGAACCATAAGACATGGGTTTGATTGCTGGGTCAGAAAGATCCCCCGGAGAAGGGCATGGCAACCCATTCCAGTAATCTTGTCTGGAGAATCGCCATGGATAGGGGAGCCTGGCAGGCTACAGTTTGTAGAATTGCAAAGAATCACCTTCCTGCCTTGGTTTAAGAAAAAGTGCCTAGACAGTAATGCTCATCCCTTGTCTTGTTTATGGAGCACCTTACAGTTCATAACTGAACTTTAATTCCAGTCCTGGCTGCTCCACACCATGTCTTAGTTACTCTTGGGAGTAGACTTAATGCTTGTCTTGGCATGGTTAAGAGCATATAAAAATGCAGATTTCATAAAAATGGTAGTGAAGGAAACCTCTATTCTTTCATAATACTTTTAAATAAATTAGTTTTTTGGATTAGTGGAAAGAGAATACTTGTTTCAAAGGAACATGTGAAAGTTTTTGAGCAGGGGGTATGTTTCCTAAATATTCAGAGTACATAAGAGTACTTGAGAGAGAAATTTAGCTTACTTGGAGACCCTAGGCATTAAAGGCAACATGAAACATTAGGTTCCTAATTGGAAGGATTCATTCTAATATACCAAAAAGGAGAGTAATGGATGAATAAAACCTTGCTTTTCTTAACAGTTTTGTCTGATGTCTCTGGTCCTGATTATTTGGCTCCACTGACTGATCTTGGTTCCTTTCTGTTCTCTGGAATAGCTGACAATTGACCTTGTGAAATTCCTTTCTCATATACCTTGTATGTATCAGCTTCCATTTTCCTTGAGCACACGGAAGCTCTGGTTCTTCCCCTGTGCATAGTGAGGGGCTGATAAGTATTTATCTTGCATTTAGCAGAGGTTTGAGTGGCCATGTGCTGGTACTGCGTCCTACAATTTCTGTAGTGCATATTCAAGAATGAAATCACTAGGCATATGTTAGGTCAGCAGGTTTTATTATCTAGGCTCTGAATTCTCAGAAAACCTGGACTGTTTTTCATTAATAGCAATAATTTTTTAAACTAATTAAAAATTGAAATATAATTGACATACACCATTATGTTAGTTTCGTGTGTACAACATAATGATTTGATGTTTGTATGTATTATGAGAGGATCACAATAAGTCTAGTTAACATCCATCATCATACATAATTATAGATTTTTTTTCTTGTGATGGGAATTTTAAGATCTATTCTCTTAGCAGCTTTCAATGAAGTTACTCTTTTTAATAGCTAATCCTTAGTTGAGTTTTTACTGTGAACAGATATTGAACTAGATACTTTCTATCCATTATCTCATTGAACTTTCCCAACAAAACTGTGGGATGAGTACTGTTGTTTTGAAGAAATTGAGGCTGCCTAAGGAAAAACAAAAAAGCTGGTGAGTGACAGAGCCACGATTTGAATTTGATTTCTCTGACTTTAAATCTGATGCTCTTAATGGGAAGTGTTACTTGCTCAGTCGTGTCTGACTCTTTGCGATCCCGTGGACTGTTGCCACCAGGCTTCTCTGCCCATGGGACTTTCCAGGTAACAATACTGGAGTGGGTTGCCATTTTCTTCTCCAGGGATCTTCCAAACCCAGGGACTGAACCCAGGTCTCCAGCATTGCAGATGGATTCTTTACCACCTGAGCTTCCAGAGAACTGACCCTGTGGAATTATTGCCTCCTGTACAACCAGAGAAGGCTCCACTTTTCTTCTCAGCTTTATAGAGACCACAGGGAGAGTCTTATCACCCCATTCTGCAGACTTGCCTGAGCTGAACTCTATTGTTAGGTAAAAAACTATCCACTTGGATTCTTCTAGTATGTGAGGAATCTGGAAATTGCTGCTCCATCTCAGGATCACAGTGTTCAGGTCAGAGCAACAGAAACTTCCAAACATCTTGGGGCTAATGGCACTATAAAACCCAAGCATTTGTAGGCTGAGGCTAGGGGAGCTCTAGGAACAGGGCAAATAAGAAGGGCCATCTGAGAAACCCAGCCAGATGTATGGGAAAAAAAACCCCCAAAAACAGAACAACAGAGCAAAATCAAGGGATGAAAGAATTTGGGTGGGTATGTTTGTGACTTTCTGGGCCACTTGGAACTTGTAGCAATTCTCAATCTCATATGCTCAAGAACTACTGCACTTCTCTTTCCTTGAAAACAATGGTCCCCAGTCTTTTTGGCACCAGAGACTAGTTCCATGGAAGACCATTTTTTCCATAGACCGGGGGTCAGGGGGAGGCATGGTTTTGGGTTGATTCAAGCATATTGCATTTATTGTGTCCTGTAAATGGCAAACCACTGCAGTATTCTTGCCTGGGACATCCCATGGGCAGAGGAGCCCGACACAAAAAGTCAGACCCGCTTGAAGTGACTTAGCACATATTTCTATTACTATTGAACTTCCCTGGTAGCTCAGACAGTAAAAGCATCTGCCTACAGTGGGGGAGACCCGGGTTCGAACCCTGGGTCAGTAAGATCTCCTGGAGAAGGAAATGGCAACCCACTCCAGTACTCTTGCCTGGAAAATCCCATGGATGGAGGAGCTGGGTAGGCTACAGTCCATGGGGTCGCCAAGAGTCGGACACAACTGAGCGACTTCACTTTCACTTTCTATTAGTATTACATCAGCTCCACCTCAGATCATCAGGCATAGATCCCAGAGATTGGGGACTCTTACTTTAAAACAACTGAGGTTCTCTCTCCTTGGGTTAGAAATTCAACCTTACTTGGTCCTGTGGACATCTCTTGGGGAGGGTCCTGGGTCATTGGCCCTCAGTGTGCCTTGGTTGCTGAGAACCATGAATCCAGTCCACGTGGTATGATTCTTGCCCTGCTGCCTTTAATCCACAAATGGAACAAGATCATCTTTGTTAAAGCAGAGAACTACACAGCCAGTCTTTGCTGAAATCTTGCTATTTTTCCAGAACATTACTAGTCAGCCCCCTCAAGTCTCTGCTGCTCATTGAGAGAATGCAACTCTTTGTCTTCCTCTTCAACTTTTGAAAATATCTTTAATTTTTAGAGAAATTATTTTTATTCTTGTTTTTATCAGAGGAATTCCCTTTAATCTCCAACTCTATTTTCCCATCCCTTTAGGACTCCTGGCATGCGCTCTTTTGCAGATTTAGACCAGGAATCGCAAACTCAAGTGACTGCAGAGGCCGGAAAAGAATGGAGGTGAGTAAAATACCTTGGTAGGTCTGTCTAGAGGGGCTGCTGCCCAGTTCTGGCTTGCTGTCATCACTCATGTTGCCCTGTGTTGCTGAATCTTCTGATTTTTCAAGAAAATCTAGAAATCTAGACTTTTATGAGCAATCTCTTTCCTGTCAAGTGTTGCCTCAGGCATTTAAAATTTTTCTGTGTAGGCCAAAGTAAAATGTCCATGGGCCACCAGGTTGCCATGGCCACTGCAGGCTTTTGAGAACAAAAACCAAGGAAGAAAGGTGTTTTATAGTCACAGACCTTCCCTGGGGCAGGGAAGCACAGACTTTGGTACCTGACTGGATGCAAGGAAAAGAACGGATGAAAAGATGGGAAGGAAAAGAACATAAATGAATTTCTCAAACGATTGTCCTACTACAAAAAAATGCTGCTTTTACTCTCAGTGTCTGCTTTCCTGAAAAGGAAACTTCTTTGGGTTTTAGGCTTTGTTTTTTTCAAATCAGTTATTCGGGAATTGTAACTTAACTTACTTTTGGTTCAGCCTAATCTTAACTTACTTGTCACACACACAGGTCTGGGTTTTGAGTGATCTTGTTTTATGAACATAGAGTTTATACTTGTTGGATGGTGAAGCCAATATTATGTTTTACATTGTTGGAGTTAAGGTTTAGTGAAATTTATTTGGTTCATTTCTAGTTTTTGAGGCAGATTTTGCTCATTTTAGTTTTTCAAAACCATTTCTAACTCTGGAGAGACATTTCACAAGGCTGTGCCAATGATTCAAAGGATGAAAAGTGTGAAAGAATTTATAGAGTCAGTTGCTTCTCTTATACTACTGTTAATGAATGAATTTATATTTATGGAGCCCTCTAGTTAGTCCAGATTAATTTGACTGAAAGTAACACACATCCAGTTCAAACTGGCTTAAGTAGAGAAGGGATTTCCATGGAAGAGTGAAAAATTATTTCACTTTAGTGGTATGCTTCAGGAATCTCATGGCTCAAGGGTGCCACTGATGTCATGAAGACTTGATTTCTCTCCATTTCTCATTCTCTGCCTCATGCCTTATTCACTTCATTCCGAGGTTCCCTGTGATGGCCATGGAAGCTCCAGACTCAGATTCTCCTTACTGCTAGCAGACCCAGAGGAGAACATGATGCCTTCTCCCCATTAGTTCCATGAAAATCCTCTCTGGCTCTAATTTGGTTACAAGTCAACCTCCACCACAGCCCCCAAAGCAATTGCTTGATGGAGAAGTCAGGTTTTTGATTGACTAAGCCTGAGTTAATATCAGTCCCACCTCTATCTCCCATCAATGCCAGTTGGAGCCTGAAATGGAATCAGTTCTCCCCAAAGCATAAGGACTGAGAGCTGGAGATGGGGCCTCTAGAGCAAGGTTGAGATGCTATTACTTGAAGAAGGATCTATGGATGTTAGGAAAAATAATAGATGTCTATGCTGAGTACTTAGAATAGTAAATATACGCTTTTCATCATCATATTTCCAATACATCATCTTCAGAAATCCTAACAAATGTGCCAATGGTGAGTAGTGTTAACTTCATGTAATAGAGATATTATTTGGGGAAGTCAAATATGAGGGGGAATGTTGAATATTGTACATGGAGGACTCTGGTTATATTTGGGAGAATTTAGAGATGGGGTAATAACTCATCAAGTGCCTGTGTCTTTTTTAAACAATGACTCTAAAAGCTCTCTGAAGATGAGATTCATGACTTGTCCTGCTTGGTCTTTTCTCACAGGCCCTGGCTTCATAAAGGTAAGCATATGAGAAATAATGGTTTGAACTACTGAGGAATCAATGACATGAAATAACAGCTACCACTTATGGAATGTTATTTCCTAGGCTGTATAAGACTTGATTTAAAATCCTGACTATGCCAGCAAGTGACTCAATTATCTCAAACATTGTCTATAAGATGGGCTTCCCTGGTGGCTCAGATGGTAAAGAATCTGCTTGCAATGTGGGAGACCTAGGTTCGATCCCTGGGTTGGGAAGATCCCCTGGAGGAGGCATGGCAATCCACTCCAGTATTCTTGCCTGGAGAATCCCCATGGACAGAGGTGCCTGGTGGGCTATAGTCCATGGGGTCGCAAAGAGTCAGACAAGACTGAACGACTAAGCATAGCATAGCACAGCTATAAAATGGAACTAATAGCAATACTTATTCTGGATTCTTTTGAGGCATAAATCTGACATAGAAAGACCTTGGCGTGGTTAGCTAACTCACCAAGTGCTGGCTTTTATTATTTTTATGTTAGTTTTTAATGATTAACACTTGTTAATCATTAAAACATTATCATGCTTTATTCTTCCAAAAAAAAGATTTATCAGGAAAATACTATTTTTATCTCCCATTTACCTGCAAGAAAGCAGGCTCAGAAAGTTGGAGCTACTCAGTCAGGGTCATATGTAAGGAAAGGGTGAAGCTGGGATTGAATACAGTTTTGCCTGCCTCCAGATTCCATGTCCTAAATTACTATTCTATTGTGCCTTCCTATCCTTTAGTACACCAACAGAGAAGTTACTCAATCCCTGAATTCCTGTTTCCTTGTGGGTGGGCGAGGCAAACCACTGGTAATGGGGAAAGAAACCAAATAACTTTTTGCCTTAATTTTTTTCCCACATAGAGTAGTTCTGTAGAGTCCCTACACTTAGGCTTTTGTGTTTGTGACAAGTTCAAGTGAATGTGCAATATAAGACCCTTCTTCAGTTAGACCAGAGCCTCTGATGAATGCTGTGGCCTCAGACACCTAGATGGCAACCCACGCATGGTTCATTTCAAAGCCGTGATTGTTGCTGCAGGGATGACATTGGCTGTGAAGCCCCCTTCCTGTTACTCATGGACAGTCAACAGGAGGTTTCACTGAGCAGCCAAGAAGTGCCTACTCAGTTTGGGGCATTGTTCTGAGCACTTAAAAACTATTATCTCATTGAATCTTCTCAAGAACCCTTTGAGGTAAACCATCACCTGTGCTTTCATTCTGAGTCAAAAATACAATGCTTACTCGGTGCCAGACTCTGTTCTAATTGCTTTGTATATACTGGGTGACCTTGTTTAATCCTCATGAACAACCCTATGAGGTAAGATACTATTATTATCTTCTCTATCCAACTGTTAAGGAAATGAAGTGTGGGAAGATGAAACCTGCCCAAGGTCATACATTTGGTAATTGGTGGCTCTTGGGATTTGAACCCAAGCAATCTGGCCTCAGAAAGCACACTTACCTACTAACTACCCTGGGCAGTCACCTCCCATCCCCCCAATAGCTTAAAGGAATTAACTATTTTATTTTATTTTTTGCTCCTGAAACTTTAATCACATAAACACAGCAGTTCTGCCTAAGGTGACCATTGTTGATCCTCAACATAAACCCAGTGACTGAATTTTCTAGAATATTTAGGTAATTAGAAAAGTAGGAAACTGTGAAGGGTGTTGGCCTTGTACTTAGATATTAGTCATTTATTGGCTGTATGGCCTTGGACAAGTTACTTGCATCTTAGAGCTTCAATTTATTCATCAGTAAAATGGGGTAATAATACGTTTGTCCCATGGGGAGTAGTGAAGATTCTGAGGAAACCATATGAAGACCTCATATAATGCCTGAAATGAGGGAAGACTCCAGTAAGTAGTAGATATTTTTTATTGTTATAGACAGATATTTTGCCATTATAGGGACTGACTTTGTGTAGGTACTCTTTTAAACCTGCCTTATGAACATCATTTAAAATTTGTAATTAATCACTTGACGGTATTGTCAAATGAATCTAATGAGTGTCAGTTTCTCTTCCTGAGCTATAAACTGCACTGGACTGTAACTTTCATGTATATCTTCATGTTGTCCTCTCTTGGTGCATGGCCTTACTGGGGGCCTGGGCATGCAGAAGGAACATCTTGTGTCCAGTGACTTGAACAAGATTTGGCCATTTGTAGAATAAAGCATTTAAGGACAGCTCTGGATATAGGGACATAAGTTTAGAAAATCCAGTCGAGGATTTATTCTGTGCCATTTGGGTCCAGCGTCATCTAATGAGCAGTTTTCTGTTCCAAGTATGGTTCAAGACTGACTTTATGCAAGTTTGGGTTTAGGCCAGTGTCCCCTGGAACATACCTTCTATGTATTTGCAGTGACCTTTCCCTTTGGGGGCACTCCACTGTTGCACCCTACTTAAAATATTCTCCCCCAAAGTGGCCTATCCCTTGCTTCACTTAATAATTATCTGTATTTGGAAGGAAAACATTTATGTGTTGACAGTTTTTCTCTGAGGGTATGAAGTACATAGCATAGATCTTGGCTTAGTTTTTGTTAAAAAAAAAAAAAAAAAAAAAGCAAAAGAGAAGAAACCTAAAGAAGGAGCTAGACTTTTACTTGAAACTGAAAAGATATCCTCTCTCTCTCTTCCCCTCATAAACATTATATATATATATTAAAGTGACATTTTTAGTCCACTTTGAAATGTATTGATTTGTTTCCTGTGAGTCATTGTCTGTTTCTTCTCTGTTAAAAAACATACTAAATATCAGTGTGATGATATAAATATATATGTGTGGGTGGATGGGAGGGTGAAGGGAATTTTCCTTTAGATTCTAAGAAGGGAAATAGCTTTCTTCTAGGTTCCCACATCATCAATCAACTCATCACATCCTCAATCTACTTCATTTTCTCCCTCAAAACAAAACCGAATAGTCACATCCGGCTTTAAAGCTTGAGAAAAACATTTCAGAAAGTTCTGAGATGGTCCATTATTTGGTGGGATCATAGATATTTTTGTAGCCCAATTCTGGACTCAAGAGATGTCCAGGTGCTATTTCCATTTTGGGCAGTAGAGGGCAGACGTCTCCAGGCCTGCCTTCCTTAAGATTACCCTGGCGACATTATGTTTATGCAAACAGCCTTTGACATAATAGCTTTGAAACAGCTGAAAATTGAATTGTGCCTTGAGGCCAAACATCTAGACCACCACCTTTGTTATATTCATCTGCCACAGTAAATTGGGTTCACCATTGGCTCCGGGAGCTGCTTTTTCCTGGATTCCAGTCCCACAATAACTTTGCGTAGGAGAAAGACAAATGTGACTTCCTTACACAAAATGTTGGCTGGGTTTCATTTCGCAAATTCTTATCTGAGGGACTGGAGATTGCAGTGTGGATTTCTCCAGCCATCTGAAGAAAAGAAAATAAAAGGAAAACTGGAAACCTAAACCAAATCCATCTAATACTGGAATCTCTCTGTGTGTTTCCATAGTTTTTTAGCTTCCCCACTTAATCTAATTAGGGCTTTGCCTCCCGAAATAAATACCTAATAAAGAATGAACCTATTAAAAGACTAAATTTACTACACACCCGTTTGTGCAAGCGCTCTGCATGTTTCCTTGAAGCGGTAATGCCGATGAAATTGAACGTTGTTTGACTGGATAATGGTCTCCCGCTGTAAGACGGATTATAGAAAATAAACGTCGAGGGGGGGAAAGCCAGTCACTTTATTGAATTCCATCGATGATAATGCCATCACCTGAAATAGCTGCCTGAAAAGAGTGTAAATGGGAGTGAAGCAGCAGCATCTAGAGCCAATTTTCAACTGGGGAACAGTTCATTTTCTTGGAAGTAATTTTATCTTGTTTTGGGTTCACTGCCCTGGTTTGGGGGGGTTGACAAAAAGTAGATTTTTAAATGAAACCTGTTTGTGGGTCTATCAAATGCTTTTCATAGGAGAGCATTTAGACTTTGACTAATTGAATCATTCATTCAACAGTAAATATTTCATGAGGACCTATTGTGTGCTAGACACTATTTGGGAGCTGAGGGGATGCTAATGACCAAAACAGATGTGTTATTTCTCTCATGAAACTTACAGTCTAGTGGAGGATGTAGAATCCATTAGCAAATATTTATTAAACACCTACTTTGCAGCAAGATCATGATCACAAAATAACTATAAAATTGCAACCCAGATGAGTATTGTGAAGGCAAGGTAGTGAGGATGCTGGACCAGGATGTATGCCATTCTTTTGAAGAAAAATTTTGTGGCTTATCATGTAGTAATCAAAGAGACTCCCACGTCACTGTGGAGATTGGCCTATTAGAGAGTTTGTTAATATGCTTATAAATTTGACTAACGGGTTCATAATCACTCACTGAAGTTTTCTGGGATTCATGTTTCCTTTTCTTGATAGAAATCTATAGTAATTCCCATCTGATTTGCCTTATAGGATGGATATGTGAGAAAAATAAGAGAATATGCCCCAAAGTGCTTTGTAGTTAATGAAAACAACAGATTAATATGGGCTGATGCTTTCCTAGGGCATACCCATATGGGTCTTGCAGAATTCTTCAGGAGACAAGAGGAATGTAGGTTGATTAACAGTGAGCATTTCAAGCAGTTTATAGATAAGTGATGAAGTATATAGCAGAGATGGTAAGATATACTGGGAGAAGTCAGGGAAAAGGTAAGCCTTGAAGAATAAGTGGGGTTTAGAGAGAGGAGAGTGAAAAAGTTGGCTTAAAGCTCAACATTCAGAAAACTAAGATCATGGCATCTGGTCCCATCACTTCATGGGAAATAGATGGGGAAACAATGGAAGCAGTGTCAGACTTTATTTTTTGGGGCTCCATAATCACTGCAGATGGTGATTGCAGCCATGAAATTAAAAGACGCTTACTCCTTGGAAGGCAAGTTATAACCAACCTAGATAGCATATTAAAAAGCAGAGACATTGCTTTGTCAACAAAGGTCCGTCTAGTCAAGGCTATGGTTTTTCCAGTGGTCACGTATGGATATGAGAGTGGGACTGTGAAGAAAGCTGAGCACTGAAAAATTGATGCTGTGGTGTTGGAGAAGACTCTTGAGAGTCCCTTGGACTGCAAGGAGATCCAACCAGTCCATCCTAAAGGAGATCAGTCCTGGATGTTCATTGGAAGGACTGATGCTGAAGCTGAAACTCCAATACTTTGGCCACCTGTTGGGAAGAGCTGACTCATTGGGAAAGACCCTGATGCTGGGAGGGATTGGGGGCAGGAGGAGAAGGGGACGACAGAGGATGAGATGGCTGGATGGCATCACCAACTTGATGAACATGAGTTTGAGTAAACTCCAGGAGTTGATGATGGACAGGGAGGCCTGGCGTGCTGCGATTCATGGGGTCACAAAGAGTCAGACACGACTGAGCGACTGAACGGAACTGAACTGAACTGAGAGAGAGGAGAGCAGGAAGCCCAGGCTAGTCAACGTTTTGGGCTTATGGAATGCTGGTACAGACATTGGCAGTAGAAACACAGTGGGTAGGAGTGGGAGGCTGTCCTAGTAGATGCAGCTCAAGTTCTGGGTGGTGCCACAGGATCCTTACGGACCATTTGTAAGGCTGACACCTGACATTATGTTAGATGGTACTTCAGAGGCTTTTTGCAAGGTCCTCCTCTGCTCATTGGCATCTACCCTTCTCTTGCTCAGTGTCCTGTTCCTCATGTCTCACCCAGCTATTCCATATTCTCTACCACCCCTCCTCCAGGCCTTCCGTGCTCTTCCAGAACCCTGCTTTCCGAAGGTGTGTCTGGTTGTTAATTGGTGCAAAGACACTGATGGGAGAGCATGGGAACATTCACATTTGATTTCACTTTCCTGAAAAGGCAGTGTTTAAAACCACAGCTTCTTAAACATGTGTAATGTATGAACCCCTCTTAAAGGAGAAAAGTTCTCTGAACTGTAGAGAAAACAACCCCTATTTGGGAAATTCTGACCTAGTAAACTTTTGACTGCAAATTGTCACTGCAAAAGAGAAGTTTTGGTCTTGGAGTTGGTAGACACTTTTTTTTTTCTTTTGAAATTATCATTGAAATGAAAACATATGATTGAAAAATGTTTTTGAAACCCTTAGGCCCTTGAGAAAATAGGCCTTCCCTTGCCCATTAAATGAAGCACTGCAGGGGACTCCCTATACCACCACGGCCACAGTGCCCCATCACTTGCCCCATTTTTTCATTATATGTCTTATGACAGCCAAGTGGCATTTCTTTGATGATTAATGATGGTGGGGTTTCTCACCAGTGCCCATACTACCTCTTTGTGAGGACCCAAGAAGGACCAGTTCCCTGAACTCCTGTTCAAAAGTACTGTTGCAGTCAGGGTCATTTCCACAGGCCAGTTCCACATTTAGCTGATGGAGAACTAGCCCTCTCTAGAAGTTTCTTATAAAGTCTCAGAGATTTAGCTTCATCATCTCCCTCAGTGTTCATGTCTTCTTCAGGCCTCATGGAGAAATCTGGCCATTTGGAGAAAATGTCTTAGATTTTGGGGCATGATTTTTGTAAGCTCAAGAGAGCATCTTCATCTTTGAATGATTCCGATCAAGCCAAATCATCCTTGCTTGTGCCTTTGTTATGTATACATTTTGGGCAGCAGGAAAGGAAAATGAGATTGGAAAAAAGGCAAAGATAGAGCATAAGAAACAAAGGAGTGGGACTTCCTTGGTGGTTCAGTGGCTAAGACTCTGTGCTCCTAATGCAGGGGGCATGGTTCGACCCCTTGTTGGGGGAACTAGATCCCACATGCCACAACTAAGAGTTTGCCTGCCCCAGCTAAAGATCCTGCATGCTGCAATGAGGACCTATGGCAGGCAAATAAATAAATAAATAAAATGTTAAAATAAAAAACCAGTGGAGAATTTGAGGGACAAAAAAAGAGAAAAGAAAGATGTTTCCTCATAGTAACATCAAAAGGACATTAGGCAGTGGGACTAATGTATTGAATGTCTTCTATACACCAGGTGATTTACACTGCATCCTGCTATATAGTGTGGAGGAATCTCCACCTACAAAATCAGATATGTGATGTGTGTGTGTGTCTGTGTGTGACAGTTGCTCAGTTGTGTCTGACTCTTTGTGACTCCATGGACTGTGGCCCACTAGGCTCCTGTGTCCATGGAATTCTCCAGGCAAGAATACTGGAGTGGGTAGCCATTCCCTTCTCCTAAGGGATTTTCTTGACCTAGGAATTGAATCTCAGTCTTCCGCATTGCAGGCAGATTCTTTCCCGTCTGAGTCACCAGCCTTGCATCCTGACGGTTGGAGGGAAATCCAGCTTGAATCACTGTGGGAGTTCCTTTAAACCTTTCCTGCTGCTCCCTGACCCCTACCTAGATGTCTATTTGCTAAGGTTCTAGGCTTTTCCTTAATGCAAGATAGTCATGGTGCATTCGATCTGCCTTCAAGACCCCTTTAGAATATGATGAGAGGGTTTGGACATCTATCTAATTTTCTCTCAGCTTTTTAAAAATATCTTTTAAATAGGTAGTACTTGCCCATGGTTCAGAATTCAAATATATATCTTGAAAAGCCACTTCCCCACCCTTATTTCCCAACCACCCAGTTCTCCCCAGAGGCAACCACTATTATCTGTTTCTTTTGTTACCGGCTAGAAATATTCTGTGCATGTATAATCATTGTCTTTGTGGTTGTTTGGTCACTAAGTCAGGTCCAGCTCTTTGCGACTCCATGAACGGTAGCCCATTAGGTTCCTCTGTCCTTGGGGTTTTCCAGGCAAGAATACTGGAGTGCTTTGCCATTTCTTTTTCCAGGGGATCTTCCTGACCCAGGGATCAAACCTGCATCTCCTGCATCTCCTGCATTAGCAGGCAGATTCTTTACCACTGAGCCACTAGGGAAGCCCTATCATATATGAATACAATATGCTATTTTACCCCTTTTGCTTAGTATATATTTGATCTATTCACATAATTATATAAGGTTACTTCTTTAATTTTAGTCACTTCATACTATATTTTACTTTATGCATTTACCATAATTCCTTTTACTAGCCCTCTTTTGACAGACATTCAGAATGTTCCCATTTTTTTCCATTATAAACAATGATACTGTAACAATCTTGGGTATTGTGTACAAGTTGAGGTAAATTTCATGATAAATCATTAGACTTTAATTATTAAGTTGAAGGCTGTGTGTATTTAAAATTTTGGTAAACATTACCAAATTTCCTTTTCAGAGGTTAAGTCAGTTCCCTTTCCCATCAATAAGGTGTTAAAAGCATCTATTTTCCTACCTTCAATGTAAGTAGTATAGTTCCTTTTTCTCTTTGTGAATCTGAAAGGTAAAAGATGGTTTCTCAGTATAGTTTTTAGTGTTCATTTCTCTTATTATGAGGAAGTTGAATATGCTTAAAATTGCTTTAGCTTATTTTCTATGAACTGTATAGTCTTTGCCTATTTTTCCTTTGGTAGTTGGATTTTTCTTATTGATTTCTAAAGACTCTTTTTGTATTAATGATAATAGCTTTGGGCCTATGATATGCATTACAATCTAGTTTTCCTCCAGTTTGTCATTTATCTTTGATTGTTCCCCCCTGACATTTTTTTTCATGCAAAATTTTGTGGAGTAAAATTCATCCATACATCTTTTTGGCATCTGAACTTTACATAGAAATTAAAATTATAACATAAATTATTACATTTTCCCAGTGTTTTCTTCTAGAATCATTATGGTTTCATATTTTGCACTTTAATCTTTGGTTCATCTTTGGAAATGCATATTGGTGTGAGTTAGGAATCAAAAATCATTTATTTTCCTAGCTGATTATTTTGTTTTCAACTACAGTTTTACTCATTTTCAGTTCTTTAACAAAACAAATTAGAATTCTTTGAAATATATGCTGTTTCTGAATTCTGCTTGCAGAATCTGAATAGGAATAGTTGGCAGATAGCTTGATACCCCAAGTACACAAATAATGAATAACTGCCATTGAAAAGTCAGGAAATGAGTCCCAGAGGCAGGAGTTGGGGAGAAGTCTACCTTCATTCCTTAACCCCTTTCAGGGACATTTATAGCCTTGAGAAGAAAGGGTTAGCTTTAGCGTTAATACTCTTGGGGCCAAACCTTGGCAGCAAGTGAAAACCTACTTAGAATTGATAGTAAATAAGGTATAATGAGCCCATGTTAAAAATATACTTTGCTATCATGTAGGAAGGTTATTTGGTTTATAATGGCTTTTTTCCTACTATAAATTATTTCCCAATATTTCTAAGGAATTTTTTCCACAAAAATAGAAAGGTGATTTTTATCTCTAGAGGCACTGTTTCCTTTTTGTTTTTCCCCATAGAGTGATTTACTGTACTGGTTGCATTTTTTCCATAGTAAATTCCGTTATACTGAATTTCTTTGTCCTATGTCACAGTCACAAATCATTTATCTTGGTTATTTTTGGGTAAAGATACTTTCCAATAAGAGATATAGTCATTCCATCACGTATTCCCCTCCAACTGTCCTTGTCTCTCTCTGGGCCAATGTCTCCATGAGATTCTTGTATCATCAGTCAATTTTTGACTGGCCAATTCATTGAAGGAAAGCATTATCCAGTACTTTTGGTTGAGTTGACAGGACATTTGGCATAGTATGGATGCAGTAAAAGTATCTTTCAATAGATAGAACTCAAATCTTCATTGAGAATACATTGATCTTAACATCTTTCAGTGGAAAATACATGTGACAAGGGAGTCATCTGAGGTAAATACTAATCAGGAATTCTCACTTGGGAAAAGATCATATTCTCTAGGTCAGTTCTAAAAATTAGTGGGTGTAAAAAGTACCTGGCGAGTTTGTTAACCATGCAGATTCCTGAACCGCCCCCCCCCCCCACCTCCTCCCTGCACAGGGTTCATGATTTAAGTCTAAGATGATTCCTGGGAATTTATTTGTTAGCAAACTCCTCAGGTGATTCTGATGTAAGCTGCCCATAGAAAACACTTTGAAGTTCTTAACCAAAATACAACTGACTCTTGAACACATAGGGGATTATGGGTACTGACATTCCACACAGTCAACAACCTCTGTATAACTTAAAGTTGCCCTTTGCTACACATGGTTTTCTCCAGCTGTGGTTCCTCTGTATCTGAGATTCCACATCTGTGGTTTCAACCATCTGTGGATCATGCAGTATTTACTAGTGAGAAAATTTCACTTAGAAGTAGACCCAACAGATCAAACTTACATTTATTAGGTAGTGCTGGTTTCCAGCACAGTAGGTGGGAGACCAGATTTGACTTTGGACTTCCTCCTTCATGTTTTCTCCATGCTTTTCTCCTCTTGGTCTGCACTCTTCTGTCATCTTCAATTCCACCTCACCCCAAGTGCTCTAGGCCACTTGGCAGTATGTCTTTGGGTCTCATCGCTTGCCAGAGGGTAAAGAATCCACCTGCAATGCAGGAGACACAGGAGACATGGGTTTGATCCCTGGGTCAGGAAGATTCCCTGGAGAAGGAAATGGCAACTCACTCCAGTATTCTTGCCTGAGAAATCCCATGGACAGAGGAGCCTGGTGGGGTATAGTCCCTGGGTTTGCATGAGTCAGACAAGACTGAGTCACTAAGCATGGCATAATGTGGTAATAAAATTTTATTTACAAAAATAGTCTCTGGTCTATAGGGTATGGGCAAGCAATCAATGACATGATTTTATACTGAAATAGAGACTAGGGCCAGGGTTAGCAGTTGTGCTTCATCTCAGGAGTCAGCTCTGGTCAGTTGGTAGTGACTGCCTAGAGCATTCTGTTCATTCATTCCTGCACTCAACAAATATTTACTTATTTAATGCCCTATGCCAGGTTTAGTGGAACAAACAGCTATTATTTATTAACTGTATTTTCCATGGGTAGGGGAGTTGCAGCACTGGGGCTGTGTATTTGCTATCCATGTGCTATGTCTTAAGAATATAGAAATGAATAAGGAATATTCCACATGTATAAGCCTATAGATTCAATGAACTCACAGTTGCACTAATGTAGTAAAGTACCATTATACTCCTTTTACAGAAGTTAAAGGGATGCTAAGAAATGTACTCAAGATCACCAAGCTAGGGAGCTATGGAAAAGCATTTTAGCCCATGTCTCCTGCTCATAAATTCAAGAACTTTATAACTACATCCAAGCTGTTTTTAATAACAATGATTTATAGTACAGAGTTCATGGTTTGAACTGTAGTGTAAACCAGAGGTCAATGACCTTTTAAGAAGTGGCTTGCCAAAATTCCGGTCCCTTTCCTTCTGACGTGCCTAGACAAGGTCAGCACTGGAACAGTTCTTGACCACCTTGTTCTCAAGGGGTATGAGAAACAGGGTTGTTGAGCTTTTGCTATTCCTCTCTGTGTGTGTTTATGGGTATATACACTATAGTGTGTATATAGTCCAGTCTCAGAGTTCTGTTGTAAAGAACTTAGTAACAATAACAACAAAACCCCAAACAACTTAAGTTTCTTATTTAAATTGCTCAAACATTAAGAAGGGGATACATATACCACAAAAGCGCTCTTAAAGATACAGTCTTATCTACTCATCTAATTACCTCAAGCCTTTTGACCTCTCCTTTTCTATAATTTTATAAAATTCCCAGAAAATCTTTACTTCCATTTCTAGCCTCTGTGCCTTTTGTTGATCTAGCCTTCCCCACTTCTATCACAGAATCTAAAGAACTAGCCTGATGAAAGCAGAATGTGTCTTAAAGAGCTGGGGAGTAAAAGAAATGAAGTGAGCAAAGCCAGACATTTTTGGGGGCAAAGGGGATGGAAAAGCCTGGAAATATTAGAACATGCATGTGTACCCATATCAATACCTGTACATATTTCTATTTCTTTCTGCCATCTATCTCTCTACTGATCTCTCTCTACCTCTCTGTGTCTCTGTCTCTACTGAGAGGCTTGAGAATCAAAGGAGAATAGAGTTGGAGCCCTAAAGGTATCATATGCAAGTCCTGCATCACATCTGAATTTCCACTTTTGTTAGCCAGTAAAATTTCTTATTGTTCAAGCCTGTTGGAATTAGATGTGTTACTTGTGGTTAAAAAGATTCTAACTATTTTGAACTGTAGTCAAATGTCAGGTGTCACATTTTACCTCTTTTCTCTACCCATATTTCTCAGTCTACTCCCTATTTATAACTCTTCTGTGGTCGTCCCTTTTCTTCTCTCTTTGCAATATCTTATTTTCTGGACTTGCTTTCTTCCTATTTTTAGAAACTGCCTTCATCTGAGAAAAAAATGTAAAGTGCGGATTCAGTGAACATTCCCATGACAGACATGCAATGTCTTTCCTCACGTATTTCAGTACGGCTGGTTTATGCTCAGCAGGCAGGTCCAGAGAAAGCCTTCCTGAGCACTCGGTGTAGAGTTGTCCTTCCCCAAGTCTTCCTATTCTATTGCTTGGTTTTCTTCAGAGCCAAATAACATTTTCATCATTAACAAATCATAGCACCAATAGTTTGCTTACAAATCTGTTGTCCATCTCTCTGTCAATCCTCTCCTACACGGTAGACTGTGAGTTTAAAGAGAGCCTTCTTATTTACCCTATTGACTAGAATATAATATGTGCTCAATAAACATTTGTTGGAAAAATGAATGGAAAAATGAATGAAAAAATGGGAGAAAAAATGTTATAATTCTCAGAGCTGCTAATAGTTTTACAGGTAATAATGCCTTGTTACAAAGGAATTTCTAATCATGAGAGGTCTATGCAGAAGATATTTTTGTCATGAGACGTTTTTGGTGAGCCTTTAATCAAATAGGCAGATAGGTGGAGGATATTACTAGTGGTGTTCTGTGGATATTAATATTACAGTTTGTTGTACCTCTGCAAATCTCAGGAGGCTTTGGACCACCCTGCAGTTGTGTATTAAACACATATGTATTTCACATATGTGCTGTCCCTTGGAGGAAGTTTGGAGGTTTCAGCAGATAGTTAGTGGGATTCATGGTGTTCCATGTATTCAAAACTGCAGCTTTCCAGAGCCTTATACTTATATCTAGAATCTTTTATTAACATTCTGCAGGATTCTCATCTTTCAGGGTTTTCAGAGGAGTCAGAAAAAGGATAGCTGAAATCGTAGGAGGATGACTCTTTTCTTTCCTCTTTGTTTTCGCAAGTTGTCCATAATGTGCTCACAGTGCTTGCATCTCGTTTTTTAAAAAAAGAAATCTTTAAAGTGTTTATAATAATGATATATATGTGCTATTAAATAAAACCCTGCAGTGTGGCAAGTATAAATTGAAATTCTCCTAATCCCATACTTCAGAGGTTTACTCCTAGTACTTTGGTGTATATCCTTTCCAACACTGACTACAAATGTTAATAAACTTGTGTTATAATTTTTATAATGCAAGATAATAAAAATGGACAAGGGAGAATTTGCCTGTTGAATGAGTGAATGGAATAATGCTTATTTTTGTGGTCACTTCTGATTTCCAATTCCAAATGCCTTCAGCTAGGATCATGGCAACTACAACTGCAGCAATATGTGTCATTGCTTACTGATGTTTTACTCAGTGCTTTGCAGGCCTAGTTTTAAGCATCACAAGAATCATGTGATTCTATTATAATTTAAAAAATTTTATTGTTAAAATTTTTCATTTTATGATTTTTTTTTATTGAGGTGAAGTTGACGTTCTAATTTTTTATTAACAGGTTAGGAAACTGAGGTGCAGAGAAAAGAATGAACCTGCTTGAGTTAAGCCTCAGATTCAAGGCTTGCCGGCGGCAGGGTCCACCCTCTTAGTTTTTCATCCCAACTCTTGCAGGGTATCAAGATGATACAGGAACGGTATTTGAGAAGAAAAAGGCAATATTTGGCTCTCCCTGAGTTCTTTCCTGGTGTGAGGTCATGAAGTACAGTCCTCTTAACCTCTGACCTTGTCCCTATGCCCTGTAGTTTGAAGAAGGAATGGATTGAACTTGATGCAAATGATATTAATCCAGCTTCCTCCAAACGATAGTCCAGAAAACCCGAAAGGTATAAAATTGAACTGTGCATCTCTGAAATTCTCATATCAAATTACTCTTAAAATAGCTATGTTAATGGCTTCCACAACACAGGAACTTTCCAAGCTGAAGTGGGACCTGCAGCTAGGTCAGGGAGAAGGAAGTTAATGATGCGATATGGTAGTCATGGAAGCTGGGACTTCTATTCTGATTATTCATGATAATAATAATGATGATGATAAATGAAGTATGTTTGTTGGATTTCAGTGAAGTCTTAATTACAGGATGAACATGAAAGAAGACATCCTCTTTCTAACAAAGCCGTTAGTATATGAATGGTGATCACTGAATACCTGTTCATTGACTACATTCTGAACAGATATTTACTCAGGTCTGAGTAAACAGAGGGAGCTTCTCAGTTATGCTCTGTGAAGGCTGGTGAGCAGGTCAGTTCCAGGGTGAGAACCTTATGAATTAGAGGTACTGTTTCAAAATGCCACTCTTAGGCAGTTAAAGTCTTGGGAGTTCATGTATCAGGAATCTGAGAATTTCATAGCATGTAGGGCCCTTTGAAAGTATCTTGTTCAGATCCTTCATTTACAGATAAGTAATCTGAGGCCAAATGGGAAGATATTACTTGCCCAAGCTCATATAGTTACAGGGTCTATATGCCAAATATCCAGACCTCCATCATGTACCTTTTCATCTATTCTGGGCTGCCTCCCTAGGATTTGGTCTGTAAATTGTCTTGCTTCAATGGAAAATACATTGTTTATTGTACATCCTTCCTGGCTGATTGATTCTCACCTTTCGCTGCCCTGGAAATATTTTATTACTTTGAAAATTATAGATAACAGGTAGTGAAGCAAAATGATTCATATTTTCTTGATATGCAAATAAATTCTATCCAGTGGAGGGAGAAGCCTCTCCCGTACACCTCACACCATGAAAAAGTCAGTTTTGTATCTATTTCTACCTTTACTTTAGCATTTTTTAAAATAACACAAATTTGTGCTTCTTCAAGTTTTCCTTTGAACTGGTTATATCATCTACCTTGTTTGCTCACTTAAGTAATGAGTTAAATAAATAAAAATTAACATGTCTTATTTTATGTGTACATGGGTCATAATTTTACCTTTTTTGCTGGAAACTATCTGTAAATACAATCTTTATAGTTTGGTACATATCTGAGAAACATTGTTTACTAAATGTCTTTCTTGAAATTAATTCACTTTAAAATAATCTATTTTAGAAAGACATTGGTATTGATGCTATAAATGGAAACCATTTGACATAAATAGAAGTTAAATATAAAAATGAATACAATGAAAGAGAAGCAATATTTGAGTTCTAGTTAGAAACTGTGATTTGTGAAAGACTCTGAACCCAAACCTGTTTTATCTCTGTTATAAAGGGATATTAGTAAGAATTAAGGACACACTAGCATGAAAGTGAGTCCTTCCCCTTATGCTGGCTTTGTTAGGAGAATGGAAAGAAAATGAGAATGAAATAAACTTACTTACAGAGACAGTCAATGTTATTTAGTCCCATGCTTATGTACCATCTAAAATCATCTCCCACATCACCTAAAAGCATTCTGAGTCCACAGGAGGGCTACGTGTTTACATTTTAGGAAACACTGCTTTAGATAATTAGCTTTTTTGCTAATCTTATAGATGGAGACAAAGAATGCTTGTTTCATCCACAGTTGCATATGATAAAAAAATTTGCTTGTAGTTAAGAACTAGAATGCATTTTATAGTAGCATCCTTTTATGTTAGCTAGCAAAAGCATAGCCATAAAAATGAAAGTGAAAACGATTTCTAAGTTTCTGTGACAAAGGCTCGTTATTTTATTCTGCAGAACTAGCTACATTCATGCTTTTACACAGATATAGTAAATATGAAATAAAGGAAGATTAAAAGCCGGTGCCATTAACATCACGGTGACAACGAAAGTCAAATGGACAGTCCTGTGTAAACAGAGTGGTCTGGACCATTGAGTGCAGGAGTAGACAACACTACACACATCAACTAATTCCTTACATCTTGTCCATGTTACAGAAGTCTAGAATGTATAGAATTCAGAAATCTTTAGCTCCAATTCAGAGTTCTTTCGCCAGCTCCTTCTCCACATTTTCCATAACCTGGGAGACAGCCTCACTGTGGGTATCCCACAGATGTCTAAAACCCAAGAGGTTTAGAAACCAGCTATTTACCTTCTATCTCAATCATGTTCTTTTTCTAAATTCCTTAGTGAATGGCATGTCTATCCTTCCTGTTCCTCTAGCCAGGCAACTGAGGTCATTTTCTGATCCCTACTCCCCTTTCATCATAGTCAAATGATTATCAGGTTCTTTGGAGCACATTGCTTTAAAATTTTGCAACTTATTTCTTTTCCTATTGCCATTATTTATGCTAGTAAGTATCTTCTCCTATCTGGACATCTTCAACATCTTCCCAACTGGTCTCTCTCCCTTTCCGTTCTCTTGTCCACCTCAAATCTGTTCTACATATTCCCGGGAATAAGTTTTATAAAATGAAAGTCTGCCTAAAGTTTAATATTGCTCTACATTGTACTCAGAATGAGGTCTGGATCACTTATGAAAGTTATATGGTCCTTCATGGTCTGATCCTCCTTCCTTCTCTAGTCTTTATTTATTGACAGCTCCTCTCTCCCCCAGCACTTTTATGTTCCCCATCCACCAACATCTGCATTGCTATACTCTGTCTTGGGTCTGTTATGACACAATGAGCTACTCATGTTTCTATCTTCACATGTGCCCTCACCCCACCCCCTCTTTTCTACTCAGAGACATTATTTCAGCAATTGCCCCCTCTTTTACCTGCAGCCTCAGTCTCTTTTCCTTGTACTGGGTCACTCCCAGCAGCATTTAACTATGTTGTTATTTTTTTACATCTTAAAAAAAATCTTTTCTTGATTCCATGTTTCATGCTAATTGTGACTTTCTTTCTTTGCTCCTTTGTGCTTCATTTTTCTCTTCTCCCTTTCTCTCTTGCCCCTATATCTCCATCAAAATAGTTTTTGTTAAGGTATCCAAGCTACCTCCATACTGCTTAATTGAGTGGTTATATTTTCAGAGCTTGTGTTATGTGGCCTATCAGCAGCTTTAATGTAGCTAACCACTTTAACTCGATATAACTGGATACTTCCCTCTTCTGGATACACTGTCTTCCTTTGGCTTCCAGAACACCAAACACTTGCTTGGTTTTCCTCCTACTTCACTGGTTGCTAAGTCTAAATCTCCTTTCTTATTTCTCCTCTTCCTGACCTCTAAATGTTGGAGTGCCCCCAGGGACTTGTCCTTCGTCGTCCTCTTTTTTCCATCTTCATTTATTCACTTGGAGAGTTTGGCTATTGCATGGCTTTAAATACCATCTCTATGCTGATGACTTTCCAATGTATATTTTGAGCCAGAGTTCTTCCCTGAACCCCAGATTCATCCGTTCTACAGCCTACTTAATTTTGGTTATATGATGGGCATCTTACACTCAACTTATCCAAAACTGAATTCCTGATTTCCTTTTCTTCATCCCAAACCAGCTTCATGTGCTAGCATCCCCATCCTTCCATGTGCTCAAGCCCAAAGCTTGGAGACGTACTTGAATACTTTTGTCTCTCACATTCCACAATGAATCTGTCAGGAAATGTTGTGGACTTGGCCTTCCAAATATATCCAGAATTCAGTCACTTGTCCCTGCTCCTGTTGCTGCGGCTCTAGCCACTATTGTCCCTAGCTTGGATACTCAGTAACTTCCTAACAGGTCTCTCCAACCCTTTCCCTTTGGGGCCTTTGCTGTTCACTCTGTCTAGAATACCTGTTGCTCAGATAACAGCATGACAATGTGCTTTGTCTCCTTTAGGTCTTCGCTCAGATGTCATCTTCGTCATGATGCTCACCCTGACCACACTAGGTGAAGCTATTTCTTTTTCCCTTCCTTCCCCTTCATAAGAACCACTCTTTATCCCAGTTACTTTACTCTATTTTCCTTTCCTTGACTATATGGACCTTTGTCAGCAAAGTGATATCCCTACTTTTTAATACACTAAGTTTGTCACAGTTTTCTTTCCAATGTCTTAATTTTATGACTGTAGTCACTGTCCACAGTGATTTTGGAGCTCAAGAAAATAAAATCTGTCACTGCTTTTGAGAGTTCCTTGGACTGAAAAAGAATCAAACAAGTCAACCCTAAAGGAAATCAACTCTGAATATTCTTTGACTGATGCTGAAGCTGAAGCTTCAGTACTTTTCCACCTCATGTGAAGAGCCGACTCATTGGAAAAGACCCTGATGCTGAGAAAAATTGAAGGCAAAAGGAGAAGGGGATGGCAGAAGATGAGATGGTTAGATAGCATCACAGACAGACATGAATTTGAGCAAACTCTGGAAGATGGTGGGGGACAGAGGAGCCTGTGTGCTGCAGTCCATGGGGTCACAGAGTCAGACTCAACTGACAACAACAACAACAATTTTCTTTTCCTTAGAACTTAGCCCTTTCATGCATACTGTACATTAACTATCTATTATATTTATTTTTTATTCTTAGTCACCCCCCATCGGGAGAATTGCCAATAATGGAGCACAGTGCAGGATATATACACTCTAACTCTGCTTGCCCGGACTCTCAGAGGGGATGCCATGCTCATGGACAATGGATTAGTGGGCTTGGACTTAGGTTCCTCTTACCTTCCAGACCATGGTCCCAGGATTGTAGGAATGCTAGATCCCTGAAAATGGGTCAGGGTAGTAAGGCTAGGAATCCATGTTCTTCTTGGACTTATGTCCTTGAACAAATTCTTTGACTTCTTAGTCCTTGTTTTTCCAGCTTAGGAATTCTCTCTTAGACACAAATCTCTCTAAAGTTTTCAAGTCTAAACATTCCTTCAGTTCTTATGTTGATAAACAAATTGAAGAAGTATATCATATCAAGAAACTTATATAGCATAGCAGATAGAAGTATAGGCTCTGGTATTTGGCTGCTTGAATTCTAATCTGGGTACTAGCACTTATAAGTTGTGTGGCTTTGAACTTCATCCCTCTGTCCCATTGAACTCCATCCCTTCTGTCCCTTCTATAAAATAAGCCCAATAACAATACCTATTACCAGAGATAGATCATCTTAATTTGATGTTTAAAGATTGGGAGTGGGAGATATGGGTGGAGACATTGAGGAAAGACCCCAAGAAAGGACTCTTTCCTGACCAGAAGTGTCTGTATCTGTGGGAAAGTAAGAAGAACTGCCATCTGTTGATTAAATGAGTTAGCTTGGGATTGACTAATTGGACCCTGCTCAGCAAATGCTACTTCAATAAACTGCTGAATGAACATATCTAGAAAATAATTCTGTACCTGCATCCTAGGACTCTGTGAAATTGAATTAGATATCTAGGTAGGAAAGCAATTTGAACTGATATAGCCCTTTCTCTCTCAGTATATCAAAGTACATACAGTCAGTTCTGGTTTATATGTGTGTGGTTAGCTATGGTAGGTTTTAAATGTCCTGCTGTCTTTGCAGTGCATGTCAGTTTGGTTTTGGGCTACCCTCTTTGTTCTCAGTTTGGGGGTAGGGTTGAAGACACAGTAAGGCAATGCAAACTCATTTAGTAATAGTTTAAAAGTAATGATGAAGATAAAAAAGATATGAAAATATATCCGGAGTGTTCCAAAGCAAAATGAAAATGAGTTTTGTATTATCTGTTCTTTTACACTGTTTATATACCTTCTTCACCCTTTCACAGTGTGAATAATTACTGTGGGGAAGTGGAAGGAACATGGGATTTAGACTAGGGATACATCTAGGTTGGAGCCGAAGTTCCTCTATAGCTGTGTGCTCTTGCTTGCGCACATGCTGAGTCACTTCAGTCATATCTGACTCTATGCGACCCTATGGACTGCCACCTGCTAGGCTCCTCTGTCCATGGGATTCTCCAGGCACCGGAGTAGGTAGCCATGCCCTCCTACAGGGGATCTTGCCCATCCAGGGACTGAACCTCTGGCTTCTGTAGCTCCTACATTGCAGGCAGATTCTTTACCCCTGAGCCACCAGGGAAGCCCCTGTGTGCTCTTAGCAAGTCCATTAAATTCTTTGCACCTCAGTTTCCTAATCACGAAATATAGATGTTATTCATAGGTTGAAACTCTAATCTTTAATCGGACTTTATTTGAAGATAGGTCCTTTAAATAGGTAATTAAGGATAATTGAAGTCATAAGGATGGGGACCTTATCCAATAGCACTGGTGTCTTTATAAGAAGAGGATGAGATATCAAGGTGTGCACATTCTGAGGAAAGGCGTGTGAGGAATTTTACATCTGTCATGTAAAATTGCAGAAGGCTGCTATCTGCAAGCCAAGGAGAGAGACCTCACCAGAAACCAACTCTGCTGGCACCTTGAATCTTGAAGTTGGAGCCTCCAGAGCTGTAAGAAAATAAATTTCTGTTGTTTAAGCCAGCAAAGCTGTTTTATTCTGTCATGGTAGCCTGGTCAAGCTAACGCAGTAAGTAATAATGTTACTGCTGCTGCTTGTGATAAGAGTCATAATGATGCCATCTTTAGCAGAAGCATAGTGTAAGGATTAAGAGTGAAGTTTCTCAAGGCAGGCTTAGATGGACTCATCATATCTCTGACTCCTACTGCCTCTATAATTAGATTTTCAACCTGTCTGAACCTCAGTTTCCTTGTCCATAAAATAAACATCATAATAACATTGATCTCAGATATCATGAGACATCATTAAATGAATTATTATATGTAAAAGGTTTAGCACGTTGTGTATGCCATGCAGCAGGGTATATGCTTCATATATACCAGTATTTAAAAATACCACATGTACTACTCACACTATAGAGTTTTCGAGAGGATGAAATCAGACATTGCAAGTGAAGGTGCCATGTAAAATTAAGCAGTCTCACTGTTATACTTGAGACATGGAAATTTTGGATATATTGTTGTAAAAATAATTATTTATTTGAAAAAAATTAGTGTGTTTGTGTTATATGCAAATTTTAATTAATTAACTTTCAGTGTATGTCATTTATCTTCAAGTTTGTCAGATGAGTATATGTGTATTCCAGAGTTAGGTGACTGTGCAGTTGGTCAAACTACAACCACCTCAAAGCCATATCCTTTGACTGACTTTCAGCATTCTATTGTTTTCCATGACCCAAGGCTGGAAAGAACTGGTTGCTGATGAAGCAAAATCATTATTTTTGAGTATAGAATTCATGAAGAATAAAAATCAATGATAGAAAGAAGTTCAAATCCATAATCCCTGCAGAGTATCATGCATTTAAGCTTCAGGTTATCTTTTGCTTTTCAATCATGCCTGGGTTTATTTAAAATAGTTTTAAAAATATAGGTCTTGATCTTTTCTGTTGAGTTATTGTTAGGAATTTTATATTTTTATTTCTTGTAAATGGGATCTTTCTTCACTATGAAAATTTCTGATGGATGTTAGCAGGTGTATACAAAAGCTACTAATTTCTCTCTTGCATCTTATGTCAACTTGAAGTCCTTTACTAGTTTAGTTTTTAAGTTAATTCCCTTGGATTTTCTAGGAAGAAATCATTATTACAAATAATAATTTTGTCTTTTCCTTTACAGTGTTTATTCAACATTTATTTTTCTTGTCGTACTGCATTTGCTAAGACTTCCAGAACAAATCTCATTAACAGTGATAGTAACATTTTTGCTTGTTCCTGATTTTAATAGAGGCATCCTTAGTATGTCACTGTTATGCATTATGCATGTTTGCTGTAGTGTCTGATATATACTTTATTTTATTTTTTTAAAATTTATTTCTAATTGAGGGAAATTTGCTTTAGAGTGTTGTGTTTGTTGTTTTTTGTGGTACAGCAGTGCAAGTCAGCTATAACTGGAGATCATATTTATACTTTATTTTTAAATAGAAGTATTTAAATACTATATATATATTTATTTTTATTTTTGGCTGCGCTGGGTCTTCATTGCTGCATGTGAGCTTTCTCTAGTTGTGGCAAGTGGGGGCTACTGGTGTTCTGGCTTCTCATTGCAGTGTCTTCTGACTTGCTCTGGAGCACAGGCTCTAGGGTGGATGGTTTCAGTAGCTGTGGTACACGGGCTTAGCTGCCCTGTGGCATGTGGGATCTTCCTGGTCCAGGGATTGAACTCATGTCTCCTGCGTTGAAAGGTGGATACTTAACCACTGGACCACCAGAGAAGCCCTGATATATACTTTAAATATATATTAAGAAAGTTAAAAGTTTATAGTGTGATTTGTTTGTTCCCTTTATTAGAAGTCAGATAACTCAGTTGGTAAAGAATCTTTCTGCAATTCAGGAGACCCTGGTTCAATTCCTGGGTCAGGCAGATCCACTGGAAAAGGGACAAGCTACCCACTCCAGCATTCTTGGGCTTCCCTTGTGGCTCAGTTGGTAAAGAATCTGCCTGCAATGCAGGAGACCTGGGTTCAATCCCTGGGTTGGGAAGACACCCTGGAGAAGGGAAAGGCTACCTACTCCAGTATTCTGGCCTAGAGAATTCCATGGGATTCCATATAGTCCATGGGATCTCAAAGAGTCAGACACAGCTGAGTGACTTTCACTTTATTAGACGTCACTGTCTCATTTATTCAGATTGGGGCCATCTTTGCCTTTCCCCTGGCCCCATAAACCCAGGCCTAGAAGGAATAATTGAGAAGTTTGGGTGAGTCATAAGCAACCACAGTACCTCATTGTATAGATTCTTCTGGGTTAGGCCAGTTACAGGAACTTGAACTAATTAACTGAATCACTAAAAAAATGAATACTAATTTTTTGAACTCTCAAACCAAACCCAAATGTTATTTTTTAATTGAGTGATGAGTCAAAGAAAAAGTCTTTTTTCTCTTTTTTAAAACTCCCTAGGAAATTAGTTCAAAGCAGCACCAAAGCTATATATTTTTGAATACTGTTGAAATGGAACAAAGGGAGAACTTCAAATGTCTCTAAATTCAATCTGCTGTGGACAAAGCCTTTATCCATGCAAAATCTCTGGTAACATGAGGCATAATGCTTGGGGGCCTGGGGTTGGAGTGGGGGTGGCCAGACTCCAGAAATGGCAGCAGGACTTTAGCTTTTGCTTCTAATGTTGTAGTAAGTAACCTGGTGAATCCCTCACCCCAGCATTACCCCAGGACTTAAGCAGAGTATGAATATGAACCTCAGTCAACTTGGTACTATGAATCCAGCTCAAGCCACTTCCCAGGATATATTCACTTCCCAGGATATATTCTCTTAGGAGGAATAAGCACATATGTGTAATCCACCCATAATCCCTTCTGTCATTATGACAAAACAAATGGCATTAGCGGCTTTTCCTTTTCCATGTAGGAGCTTTCCTATGGAAAAGTTGTGAAACAGGCAAAATTTGTCTTCAGTTCTAAGTTTTGCATTTCTCTTCCCTTCTTTGTTTTTAATTGAGGACAGGTCTCATTTACTTACCCCAGAAGGACCCAGCTAAGTAACGAGTACTAAAGTGATCCCACAGTTTAAAATTTTAATTTTTCTGGGAAAACTTCTTTGACTGCTGACCTGCCCCAGTGTAGGTCAATTTAAATCTTCTGATCTGTTCATATTACGTACTGTATTCACATTATTAGCACAACTGAAATGAAATCATTTTTATATTTTTGTTCATTTCTTGGCTTAATATCTGTCTTCACAACTGGAGAGTAAATGCCACGAGGGCACTTATTTGAAACATTATTTGTGAATAGTATGTGCCCAATATATATTGAATTGATGAATGGTTGGATGGATGGCCCGGAGGACCTGAGTGTGAGAACTCTAATATTGCCTTTGCTATAGCAATGGTTGCCAGCCTTTTGGAATATGACTGTAATCAGCTCTCTCTTTTTTTAATATTCCTCAATTTATGATGTCCTCCCATGACTATAATTATAACCATGTTGGATGTACTTTTGGGTTACGTCCCCCTTGTGATTAATCTGCAGTGCCAAGTGTTGAGATCAATTGGTCTAACAGATGAAATGAAACTGTTTTCAAAAAAAATTTCAATTCAAACTCCATCCAGTCTGGTTTCACTTTTACATCTCACTATTTCCCTGAGGTAAGAAAACACTTTGTACTTCCCGCCCAAGTTTCTTTTCTCTAAAAATCTTTGTTTCCTCAGCTATGTAATGCTAACAATTATTCCAGATCCAGTTTAAATGTCACCTCCTCCAGAAATCCTTCTTTTACTACTCAATCCTTTTCTTTATCCAAATAGTCCCTTTAGCACTTACTCTCTAGTGTTCTTACTTGGTTGACAGCATGCATAGTGTTGAATTTAGCTCTGTCACAGTTGCATTCTCTGGGAAGCAGACTCTGAGGTGGAGTTGAGTTGGATAGAATCTTTATTAGGGAGTACCCTTTGGAGCAACATCAGTGGAAGGGAGAAAAACAAAAGAGGAGTGGGCAGAGGGAGAAATTGACTTGAGATGTAGACCTTACTAGAACTTCTACTGACAAGGGAAGCTGTTAACTGGTCAGAGATGTCTGGCACTGACTGAAGTGATCAGGCTGTTACACCCATACAGTGATCAGTCATCAGACGTCGCCTCCCTGGGCAGGAAGTGAGTGAGCCTGGGTGAAGCAGCTTTCTGTAGTTGATGTAATCCCTGGAGTGGCAGATAGCGGAAGGCTCTCCACAGACAGCACTCTCCGCTGGCAGCCAAATTATTTCTCGAAAGGCAATCTGTGTCTACCATAAGCTTCTTGAGACACAGACCATATCTTATTTATCTGTGAAAGCTCCAAAATGCCTAACCCCATGCTTGATCCGTAATCAATAATCAGTACATCAACAGATGCTAAATGAATTGCTAGTTGTTTTTAGCCTAAATGCTTATTTCTGACCATTTGACTTCTCTGAGGTCAAGAACATTTTGCTCCTCTGGAACTTACTACTAGACTTTTCACAAAAAATGGGGTGTTTGATATGGCTGCGCCTTAGAGCTGGCAACCCACTCCAGTATTCTTGCCTGGAGAATGTCATGGACAGAGGAGCCTGGCGGGCTATGGTCCACGGGGTCGCAAAGAGTTGGACATGGCTGAACGTCTAACACACATACACATAGAGCTAATGAACAGGTACATGTTTCATAGTTGGATATGTATTGATTTGGGGTTGGTTTTGTATATCTAGGCACCCATGTCAGGGCAGGTGTATGTGTTGTGGTTAGTGTGGGTTGTGGCTGAGGGAATGGGGGTGTGCTTGTTATAATTATTTCTGTTGCTGTAGCAGATTGTGCATGTTGAGTTTTTGTGGTGCCTGTCTTAGTTGGTACATGTCTTGTCATGAGTTGGTCTACATATACTGTAGTTTAGTATATGTGGATCATGGATTGCATGCATGTCTGTGGTGGTTGAACTTGAGTAAGATGATTGAGAGATGAGGGACATGAAGTGCTCTGTGTGTGTGTGTGTGTGTGTGTGTATGCATGCACAAGAGTGTGCTTGTCTATGCTTGAGCATGTGGTGGCCAGAGTACATCTGCCCTGGCTGGGATATGGTTCCTGGTGTAGGTAGTTGGCAGCGGTTGGGATCACAGACTTAAAGCTATAGGCCCCTCTCCTCTGGCCTTGCAAAGGCTCAGCACACCCCATCTCCAGTCCTAGCAGCGTGAAGTCCCTCCACTTTGAATAGACAGCAGTATCAGCCATAATTAAAGCTAATTATTCCATGGTGCTCTGCATGTGTGTTGGCCTCCAAAGTACCCTACAATGAGCAAGGAGGCAGCAGGGCTATTTTTCTTCATAAAAACTTATGAGGAGCTCTGGGCAGATTAACAGCTTTAATGACAAAAATTACCGCTTACAACACTGACTTCAAATCAAAGAACAATATCCGCAGACAGATATTTTCATGGTTTTCATAACAATTCATTATAGGTGGCACCAAGGGATTACATTTTTATTTCCCCTGTGTCATCTTTCTCAGACTCAGGTTCATTTCTCTTAATGAGGCAGCAGAAGATAAAGGGCAGAGACAGTGCGTCCACGGTGGCTGCCACGAGAGAGGCATTTAGGGTCACAGAGCCGTCAGAACTTGGAGGGGAGGGGCTGAGGAGGGAGAGTGATGGGAGTAAGAGGCTTCCTGCCATAATGAACTAAAATTAAGACATAAATTCTCCCACCTTTGTTCCGACAGCCCCAACTTGGGGATTCAGCTTTTTAATGAGGAATGGATCAGAAGCAAAAATTATTAGCTAATTAATTGTACAGAGGAAATAAAAACTTGCTAGAAGGATTGGGAATGGGGTGCTGTCCCATCGTCACAGCCCTTCAGAAGCAGACCAAAGGGAAAGTTCTCCTATTGGAGTAGTGGTGTTGGGACATGGGGACGTAGTGTGTGGGGGGCTGGTTCCTTTTGGTCAGGTCTGGCTTGGTTAGGATGGAACACAGTGAAGAGCCCGAGGGCTTACTGGGAGGAACCTTTCATAATCCTATTGACTGCCTTCCTCCAGACTCTTTACTAAATGGCATTCTGATTCAGCCAAACAGAGTAGAACAAGAGTCACCTGGAAGCTTGGGAAAGTGCAGCTTCCTAAGGATTTGCCACCTCCAGGCTGGGACCTAGGAATCTGCGTTTAAAGCAAGAATGCCGGTGGCTTTCCTGTCCACCAAAGGTTAAGAGCCCCTGGTCTGTGTTCAGAATCAGGAATTCTATTCCCTTTCCTATTCTTCTCATATTCTGCATGTGACTTTGGACTGTTTACTTCCCCATTCTGTGTCTTGATTTCCTTCTCAGTGCACCGAGGATGATAATATCAGTTGAGAAATTACTTTGAGATGAATGCCTCATTTGCGTTCACTGCTTGTAAAACCCAAATTAAATCTCGAAATCCTGGCATAGTCTTTACAATCCATTCAGATCTCTAACAGGTTTATAAATAGAAAAATAAATTGCTTGTCATCAGCTTTTCATTTTGGATTTTGTCTCTACTTTCTTGGTTGTTATTTTTCTGGGTGTTGGAAGGGTAAAGATTAAAAAAAAATTTTTTTTAAATTGTGGGAATCCAGAAACAGGGATAACAAAATCATTGTGGCAGTAATATGAGAAAAGGCAGATAGGTCTATGGTGCATTTAGAGTGCAGCAGACAACATCTGAGTGTCTTGATTAAAATTCATCAAACTGCGTATCTCCTACAATTTCAATAGGTCAAGGGACATTAACATTGCAACTATCTGTGAGGGGCTTATTCAGTTGCATGTGATTATCTTCATGTATTAGGCAACAAAGGGATCCTGCATCAAAGAATTCTGATTTCAGCTTGTGTGCTGGACATTGTTCTATGTATCGATAGTATGGAGATAAATAAGGCACACTCCTTGCTAGTAAGAAGCTCATAGTCTAGAAGAAAATAGGTAGAAGAGCAGATAATTATAACATTGCATGCTCATGCGTGTTGGGTACCATGGAGGTAGAGAGGGAGGACACATCACTCTTGGTGGGAGGCAGAGAGAGGTGCTGTGGAAGGTTTGGGAGAATGTCACAGCATTGGAAGGCAATGAAAGGAAATTCTTACTGGCAGGAACAACACTTGGCACAATAGTCAAATGGATAAAGACTATCTCTGGCACATTGTCCATCTCTGATTTTAATGATTTTCTTTCCACTTCATGTGTCTCTAGACCCCAGGGGGACTAGATACCCCAATGACTCAGATACCCAGGGATTCTTCTGTGGTCCAACATGACTAGAACATGCCCTTCTCAACACTCTCATTTGCAATGAACATTTCCTAACCACCAACACTTCATTGTGCTGTGTTCTAATCTGTTGTTTTTCCCTCATGATGCCTTGTAACAATTTTAGCTTTTCTCTTTATTCTTTTGCTTATGATATTAAACAGTCACGAAGACCCATTGCTTTTCTATCTGAAATGTCTCTTGGTGCCTTCCTCTTGAATTTTTCATCACCCAACCTTAAATTCTCATCATCTCTCAACCTGGATTTCTAATAACAACCTTAAGGTAGCCTTTTTGCCCCTGATTTTCCTGCCATTTGGTATATTCTCTGCATAGCCACATATAATGCTATTTAAAAATAGAAATATGGAAAGATACTCCTTTTTTAATATTCATTGGATAAATGTAGTCACTTCTATGTGGCCTTAAAGGCCCTGCCTACTTTGAATTAATTCCAAACTTTCTAGGGTCATCTTCTGCTATATTCTGTCTTCAATCATGTGAAAGGCTGCAGTATCATCTCCAGTGAGCTTTTTGTCATCCTTTGAGCACACACTATACTTCCATGCTTGGCTAACATGATTCCTTCTGCCTGGAGTGCCTTTCAGAGAAATTTATACCCTAACCCCTTCCTAAAAGATTTAAGATTGGATAATTGAAATGATTGAATGATTGAAATAATAACTAGTATCTCCTCTATCATGAGTTCGTGTGATAGATGAAGTGAAGTCTATATGGCTACATATAATCCTTGGTCTTAATATTTCAACACATCAAGCAGAGCTTCACTGCTTTATTCTAACCATGTTCCCCTGATCCCATGTTCAAATAATATATTGAGAAATGTTGAATATTTATAGTTGATTCTGTGAAGTATTTGGTTCCTTGGGGGTCTTTTCTGTCATGTTGTTGGAATTTAATAAGTTTTTTTAAGACTTTAGTTCTCAGCTTCATTTTTCACCTGTTACAAATTATAATGCTAAACATTTATTGAGTACTGCTACCGTGTCAGTGAAAAGTGAAAGTGAAAGTCACTCAGTTGGGTACTACTCTTTGCTACTATATGGGCCATGGAATTCTCCAGGCCAGAATACTGGAGTGGGTAGCCTTTCCCTTCTCTAGGGGGTCTTCCCAACCCAGGGATTGAACCCAGGTCTCCCACATTGCAGGCGGATTCTTTACCGACTGAGCCACAAAGGAAGCCCAAGAATACTGGAGTGGGTAGCCTAGCCCTTCTCCAGTGGATCTTCCCAACCTGGGAATCGAACTGGGGTCTCCTGCATTGCAGGTGGATTCTTTACCAACTGAGCTATCAGGAAAGCCCTAATGTGCCAGGTATAGTTCTAAATTACTTACGTGAAATTAACTCAAGAAATTCTCACATGAAAGTCCTATGTGGTAGGTTTTATTATCATCACCATTTTAATGATGGAGAAATTGGACCTGTAGAGAGGTTAAATAATTTGTCTAGGAAGTAGCAACCCTCTGGCTCCAGAACCTACCTTCATATATGCTGAACTGGTAATTGTGTTCAAGTGGATAGAGAACTATTGAGTGGAGGTGTTATTATGTAGGCATCCGTATGCTGTCTCTTCTCAGCTACTCCCTCCTAATCCCAGCAAGTTTCCCAAAAGATACGTGCCCCTAACAAGGCCAGATAAAGGGACACCTAATTACCAGCTTGTGTTTTAAGCTTCTGCCTAACTGTAGAACCCCCGGGGTCATATGGAAGACACATTTTTCCTGAAACAGAAGGAGATCCAGTCCTAGATGTAAGATGGTCTAATGGCCTCCTTTGCTCCCTTCTCTAATCTCGTGATTCTCTTTATCTTATCGCTATTGGTGAGGACAGTTAGTCACGGGAGGAACAAGTCAGACAGCAAAAATAGCAAAAACAAGTGTTAGTCTTGCTCCTAGAGCAGAACTGATTGACGCCACTTGGAGATGGGAATATCCAGAGGGCATTTATGTATAGTACAAATGCATATTCTTCTTATTCTTAAAGATATTAGTATGTATATCATATCTATCTTTGGTATTAGACTAGAGAGCAATGCTGTGTTCATGAGGAGTCTCAATAAATTTTTATAGAAATGAATTCATGATTCTGAATGTAGAGAATGCTTTGCACCCATTACAATGTTTTTTTTTTTTTTCCAAATTGCAAGTCCTTTTAGAGGAAGTAAGAATTTTGAATGATGTAATATAAGTGAAAAAGCAGGATGCAAGATTATTATACAAAATGGTCTCAGCTATATAAAAATAGGCATTAATAGTCATTAAAAAAAGAAAATTATCTATACTTGCTTCTTCAGGATATATTGTTAAATGCTAAAGCAAGAACAGAATAGAGTCTATAGAGTGATACCATTTTATGTTAAAAAATACATATATAAACCTTGAAGTCCACACAAAAAACTGTTACTTTGGGGAATAAATCTGGGGGTGGTAGTGGCTAGAGTGGAAAAGTAACTTAATTTTTATTATACCAATTTTTATGCCTTGCATTTTTTACTGTGTCCATTCCACACATTTTTCTATGATAAAAGTTTCCTTTTTATAATATATATATATGGTGCATGGTACTCAGTCACTCAATTGTGTCTGGCTCTTTGTGACCCCAGGGACTGTAGCCCACCAGGCTCCTCTGTCCATGAGATTTCTCAGGCAAGAATACTGGAATGGGTTGTCATGTCCTTCTCCAGGGGATCTTCCTGACCCGAGGACTGAACCCATGTCTCCTGGGTCTCCTGCCTTGGCAGGCTGATTCTTTATCACTGAGCCATCTGGGAAGCTATACATATACATATGATGTATACATATTATATATACATATGTATATATATTATATATAATATACATATTATGTATATATAATAGCTATCTATATCTGTATGTTCTAGTTAGCAATGATAGGAGTATGTATGGGCAATATAATTTTTCTTTTATTGAGTTTCTGAATGTTCTACAATGAGTATATCTTATTTTTATAATTAGAAAGTATTAAACCTGATTTGCTTCCCTGGTGGCTCAGTGGTAAAGAATTTGTCTGCAATGTAGGAGCTGAAGGAGACATGGGTTTGATCCCTGGGTTGGGAAGATTCCCTGGAGGAGGGCATGGCAACCCACTCCAGTATTCTTGCCTGGAGAATTCCATGGACAGAGGAGCCTGGTGGGCTGCAGTCCATGGGGTCGTGAAGAGTCCAACACGACTGAAGCAACTTAGCAGCAGTAGCAGCAGCAAATCTGATTTGGGACAAGCTGAAAACCTGGAATGGAGATCAGGGACAGAATTATGAGAAGTATCTGTGTTTTCTTATGGGAAACTCAAGCATTTTTTAGGCATCTGCTTAGAGATTGTCTTCACAGAGATACCTTCTCCTGAGTGCTTGATACTAGGTGTTGTTCAGTTGTTCAAAGAGTCATGTCTGACTCTTTGTGACCCCATGAACTGCAGCATACCTGGCTCCCCTGTCCTTCACTATTTCCTGGAGTTTGCTCAAACTCATGTCCACTGAATCAGTAATGCCATCCAACCATATTGAGTTTCCCTTACAATTCTCTCTGTAGCACCCTATTTGGTTTCCTTCATTTTCACTATTCCTTGCATTTTCACCATTATTTATTTGTTGGTGTGCTTGTCAGTTTAATACTTGCGTATCCTTCTGGGCTGTAGACTCACATCTGGTGGTTCACTACACTCCAGAACACAACCCAGTGCCTATTGCATAGTAGTCACTCAATAAATATTTGTTGAGTTACTAAATTTGTTGAGTTTCACTGGGTGCATGAGACCTGGTCACATAGCCTTTGGCATGAGCTCTCTTGGAGGAGGTTGCCATTAACCCCACCATAAAGCTGCCGAGCAAACAACCCACAAAATGCAGAACAGTTACACCAAGAAATTCTCACACTGTTAAGAAAGTTCTAGGATCCACAACAGATTTCTCAACCTGGAGACCTGGCACAGAGACTGAGAATCCCCAGGGTATTTGACTTTGGAGGTCAGTGGGATCTGATTACAGAACTTACACAGGACTGGGAAACAGACTCTTGGAGGGCACAAACAAAACTTTGTGCACACCAGGACCCAGGAGAAAGGAGCAGTGACCCCACACGAGACTGACCCAGACTTGCCTGTGAGTGTCCAGGAGTCTCTGGTGGAGGTATGGGTTGGTGGTTGCCTGCTGCAGGGTCAGGGGCATTGAGTGGGGCAGTGCATGCATGGCACCTTTTGAAGCAGGTCACCATTATCTTCATTATCTCCACCATAGTTTGGTCTCAGATCAAACAACAGGGAGGGAACATAGCCCTGCCTATCAACAGAAAATTGGATTAAAGATTTATGGAGCATGGCCCCGCCCATCTGAACAAGACCCAGTTTCCCCCACAGTCAGTCTCTCCTAACAGGAAGCTTCCATAAGCCTCTTATCCTTATCCATCAGAGGTCAGACAGAATGAAAACCACAATCACAGAAAACTAATCAAACTGATCACATGGACCACAGACTTGCCTAACTCAATGAAACTATGAGCCATGCCATGCTGGGCCACCCAAGATGGACAGGTCATGGTGGAGAGTTCTGACAAAACGTGGTCCACTGAAGAAGGGAATGGCAAACCACTTCGGTATTCTTGTCTTGAGAAGCCCATGAACAGTATGAAAGGCAAAAAGATAGGACACAAAAAGATGAACTCCCTAGGTTGGTAGGTGCCCAATATGCTACTGGAGAAGAGTGGAGAAATGACTCCAGAAAGAATGAAGAGTCTGAGCCAAAGCAAAAACAATGGCTAGTTGTGGATGTGACTGGTGATGGAAGTTAACTCCGATGCTGTAAAGAGCAATATTGCATAGGAACCTGGAATGTTAGGTCCGTGAATCAAGGCAAATTAGACATGGTCAAACAGGAGATGGCAAGAGTGAACAGCAACATTTTAAGAATCAATGAACTAAAAATGGACTGGAATGGGTGAATTTAATTCAGATGACCATTATATCTACTACTGTGGGCAAGAATCCCTTGGAAGAAATGGAGTAGCCATCATAGTCAAAAAAAGAGTCCAAAATGCAGTAACTGGGTGCAATCTCAAAAATGATAGAATGATTTCTGTTCGTCTGCAAAACAAGCCATTCAATATCACAGCTATCCAAGTCTATGCCCTGACCAGCAATGCTGAAGAAACTGAAGTTAAATGGTTCTATGAAGACCTAAAGACCTTCTAGAACTAACACCCAAAAGAGATATCCTTTTCATCATAGGAGACTGGAATGCAAAAGTAGGAAGTCAAGAAATACCTGTACTAACAGGCAAATTTGGCCTTGGAGTACAAAATGAAGCAGGGAAAAGGCTAACAGAGTTTTGCCAAGAGAACGCACTGGTCATAGCAAACACCTTCTTCCAACAACACAAGAGAAGACTCTACACATGGACATCATCAGATGGTCAATACTGAAATCAAACTAATAATATTCTTTGCAGTCGGAGATGGAGAAGCTCTATACAGTCAGTGAAAACAGGACCCGGGGCTAACTGTGGCTCAGATCATGAACTCCTTATTGTCAAATTCAGACTTAAATTGAAGAAAGTAGGGAAAACCACTAGGCCATTCAGGTATGACCTAAATCAAATCCCTTATGATATTATACAGTGGAAGTGACAAGTAGATATACCAATTTGAATGCAGAGTTCCAAAGAATAGCAAGGAGAAATAAGAAAGCCTTTCTCAGTGATCAGTGCAAAGAATTAGAGGAAAACAATAGAATGGGAAAGAATAGAGATCTCTTCAAGAGAACTAGAGATACCAAGGAAACATTTCATGCAAAGATGGGCACAATAAAGGACAGAAATGGTATGGACCTAAGAGAAGGAGAAGATATTAAGAAGAGGTGGCAAGAATACACAGAAGAACTATACTAAAAAGATCTTCATGACCCAGATAACCACAATGGTGTGATCACTGGACTAGAGCCAGACATTCTGGAATGTGAAGTCAAGTGGGCCTTAGGAAGCATCACTACAAACACAGCTAGTGGAGGTGATGGAATTCCAGTGGAGCTATTTCAAATTCTAAAAGATGATGCTGTGAAAGTGCTGCACTCAATATGTCAGCAAATTTGGCAAACTCAGCAGTGGCCACAGGACTGGAAAGGCTCAGTTTTCATTCCAATCCCAAAGAAAGGCAATGCCAAAGAATGTTCAAACTACTGCACAATTGCACTCATCTCACACACTAGTAAAGTAATGCTCAAAATTCTCCAAGCCAGGCTTCAACAGTACGTGAACCATGAACTTCCAGATGTTCAAGCTGGATTTAGCAAAGGCAGAGGAACCGGAGATCAAATTGCCAACATCCACTGGATCATAGAAAAAGCAAAAAAAATACCAGAAAAACATCTACTTCTGTTTTATTGATTTCGCCAAAGCCTTTGACTGTGTGGATCACAACAAACTATGGAAGATTCTTCAAGAGATGGGAATACCAGATGCCCTTACCTGCCTCCCAAGAAATCTGTATGCAGATCAAGACACAACAGTGAGAACTGGACATGAAACAACAGACTGGTTCCAAATCGGGAAAGCAGTACGTCTAGGCTGTATATTGTCACTCTGCTTATTTAACTTATATGCAAAATACATCATGCGAAATGCCAGGCTGGATGAAGCACAAGCCGGAATCAAGATTGCAGGGAGAAATATTAATAACCTCAGATATTCAGATGACACCACCCTTATGGCAGAAAGCGAAGAAGAACTAAAGAGCCTCTTGATGAAAGTGAAAGAGGAGAATGAAAAAGTTGGCTTAAAACTCAACATTCAAAAAACAACGTTCATGGCATCTGGTTCCAGCACTTCATGGTAAGTAGATGGGGAAACAGAGACAGACTTTATTTTCTTGGTCTCCAAAATCACTGCAGATGGTGACTGCAGCCATGAAATTAAAAGACGCTTGCTCCTTAGAAGAAAAGCTAGGACCAACCTAGGTAGCATATTAAGAAGCAGAGACATTACTTGGCCAACAAAGGTCCATCTAGTCAAAGCTATGGTTTTTCCAGTGGTCATGTATGGATGTGAGAGTTGGACCATAAAGAAAGCTGAGCACTGAAGAATTGATGCTTTTGAACTGTGGTGTTGAAGAAAATTCTTGAGAGTCCTTTGTACTGCAAAGAGATCAAACCGGTCAATCCTAAAGGAAATCAGTCCTGAATATTCATTGGAAGGACTGATGCTGAAGCTGAAACTCCAATACTTTCGCCATCTGATGTGAAGAACTGACTCCTTGGAAAAGACCCTGATTTTGGGAAATATTGAATGCAGGAGAAGGGGACAACAGAGGATGAGATGGTTGGATGGCATCATCAATTCAATGAACATGAGTTTGAGCAAGCTCTGGGAGTTGGTGATGGATGGGGAAGCCTTGTGTGTTGCAGTCCATGGGGTCGCAAAGAGTTGCACACAACTGAGATACTGAACTGAACTGAGTTACTAAATGAATAAATGAACACTCATCTTCTTTGTGGCCCTTATATCACAAAACCTGGTGATATTTATCTTATCTATAGATAAGAGGATAAACTTGCACAGTGGACTTGTACTTTAGTATGATGATTAAGCATGGTCCCAAGAGGGTAACAAGAGGGCAAGGATAGGCTGCAAAAATAGGGTGGGAGTAAGAGAGGGATGCCCTCTACTTAGGAAAATATGTTATGCTTGAAAATGGGTCATCTCATGGGTGGCAGTTGTCAGCTTATTATATTTGTGGTGAAGGCTCCTCTGTGGCCACATGGGCACATACATTGGGAACAAGGGATGGAAGGTGAAATGGTACCATTAACCCTGGTGAAAGCCCACACTGTATTTGAAAGAAAGACTATAACACTAGGAGTGACAGCACAAAATGGTAGCAAAGAATTTGGATAGCTGGATTTTTCTAGACTTGGCTGGGCTGGGACCTGGTTGTGTGTGTTTGTTGTAGTCACTTCACCTCTGAGTCTTGTTTTCTCATTCATAAAAGGAGGGCACTGAGTGATGATCTCTGAGGGTCCTTGGGGGGGGGTACCATTGAATGATTATGTAAAATAAGGGGTTTTCGGGGGTTGGGTGGAGAAATTCTTCCATATGGTTTACAGTCACTTTAGTAGGTCCCAACTGAAGGCATAGTGCAAATATGATATGTGAGCCTGGTCACGGGTAAAGGGCTAATGTAATGTGATAAAAGGTCATTCAACATCACATCTCTTCATAGAAAAGAACTGAAGTCTTTAGTGACTCCAACCAGTAAGGTGCATGAAATGGATCATGTATGTGCACAGATAAGTTTTGACTCTGCCATCTACTATTTAAGTTACCTTGGGCACATTTCTAAGACCCAGTTTCCTATAAAATGAAGATTATAATAACAATACTTATTTTTAAAGGATTTATCTAAGGATTTTTCTAGTAAGAGGATGCTTGAAAAATACCTAGAGTGGTTCCTGGTCCATGGTATGTCTCAATAACCAAAAGCCTTTATCATTTAATGTATTATTATCTATAACTGCAAAGTACAGAGCATATGCAGTGGTTACATTGATTCTTCAAGGCTCTGTTTAAACCCTGAATAAAGAAAACACGGTTTTATTTTTGGGACTATTTCCTGCTCTAGAGAAAGTCCCCTACTCAAAGATGAACATACTATTAATAAAAGCCACCACTTTCACCTTCCAGGTGCCTGATCTACGTCAGCTTCTTTTAGTCTTGTGAGATCAGTCTTCTCTCTAGTCTGCCTGAGTTTCAGCAAGGTTACCTACCTGAGTGAGAGTCAGTGCTAAGATGAGAACCAAAGTCTATCTGACTCCAAAGCCCAGGCATTGAACTCCTGGGCTGCATAGCCTTTGGCCACTCTTCTTTGTGCTTTCTCTGGGCTATACTTTCCTGCAAGGTCCCTCTCACCCCTCCTTTCCTGTAGCAGGCTCATGGCTCACATCCGGTGGGAGTCAGTTTTCTGCATTCCTATGAGTTCCCTGGGCTCATCTTCCATCTGTTCCAGTATTCGCTGTAAACTGTATGCACGGTCTTCAACTCTAGGTTCTCCTGATGCTTCCAGATGAGAGAAGGTAATCCTGAGCTCAGGCCAGCCAGGGCTGTCCACAAAGCGTGGGAAAATTATCAGCAGGGACCAAAAAAAAAAAAAAAAAAAAATTCTCCCTCAAGAGTTGTTTTTGTAGGGCTGCATTTTCTGATGTGAAGAGCACATTTTTTGTTAATCTGCTCTCAGTTGCAGAAACAGGGAGAGTGGGAACAGGGCTATTTTATCTACCCAAAACAGTTCATCAAACAAACTCAGGGGATCTGAGATAGTCTCTGACAAATAAAAGTTAACAGTATTCCCTTTGTCTCCAGCCACACATACAAACTGTTTCTTTTAAAGGTAGAGGAGGTCATCTTGATGTTCTTTGGATGTCTGCAGGCAACATATGCTTTTCTTTACTCCTTCCTGATCCCCAGGGTGACTGCAGATCTTAAAGCCTGTTTGGGGAAGAGAGTGGGAAATATGTGAATGGCAAGGAAAGGCAGAACTTGGTTGTGGTAGAGAATTTTGGCTTCTGTGGGGAAGAGCTGGCTAAGCCTCTGAGGAGGCACTGAAATGTGGAGACACAGTTGCCCTTGTGGAAGACCCCTCTCCGGAACATGGTACCTTTCCCTCTGCTTGAGATAGGAAAGGTGAATATTCCAGCTAATATTGCCTAAGCACCTTCAGAGTGCTGGGTATGAGGCTAAAGACCTTTGCAGACTATGTCATTTCATCTTCATAGCAGTCCAGACAGGAAAAATTATTATTCTGTTTCTGAATTGACAGCTGAAGTTCAGAGAGGTTAAGTCACTTGCCTGAGATCACACAACTTTATAGCAGGGAGCAGAATTTGGACATGGGCATTTTGATTCTAGTCCCACACTCTCAGGTCCACAGAAGCTGTGACTTGCTTAAAATCTCAAGCCAGCTAGGGGGCAGAACTAGGATTAGAATTTAGGCCTTCTGATGTTCAGTTTTTCTAATTGTATCACTCTTTTTTGATTTGAATTGTTGTAAGAATAATATTTCAAAGGAGCAAATTTAAGACATTATTCAATTTACTCAAATTAGTCTCACAAATGAGGGGACAAGCTTGGAGGTCTTCCCTGAAGAGTGTTAAAGAGCAATGAAGGTGAATTTTTTAAAAAAATTAAACTCTCTTAAAATTATTTCTTTACTGAGTATAAAAGTAATACAAGCCTGTTGCAGAAAATTTGGAAAATATAATAAAGTAAAATTTAAAAAATGACTAATAATCCAACCACTCAGAGATAACTTTAGCATTTTTGAAAAGCATTTCAAAAATTTATTTCATGATATATATGTGTAAATATATATATATATATATATATATATATATATATATATAATATCCAACTTAGGTTCTGAGTCCTTGGTATTGTGATGAACTCATGATGATTGCTATTGGTTCATGGTTGAGGATTGCATCAGGAAAATAATTTCTTTGGTCATACTTTCATCATGGTTGCATCAAGGCTGCATTACATTTGAAAACATTTTGATGCCAGTTTTACTTCCAGGAACAATGAGGTTGGGACAACCTAAGGGCTTACTCTTAGATATTAATGAAGTTTGTCTGATGGCCTTGATTAAAGCCAGGATTTCCCTTGCTGTTGATACTTCATGTGATGAAAGAATCTGGGCCATCCCTCTTTTTAAAAAAATTAATTAATTTTTTTATTGAAGATAATTGCTTTACATAATTTTGCTGTTTTCTGTCAAACCTCAGTATGAATCAGCCATAGGTATACATATATCCCCCTCCCTTCTGAAGCTCTCTCCCATCTCCCTCCCTGTCCTACCCCTCTAGGTTGATACAGAGCACCTGTTTGAGTTTCCTGAGCCATACAGCGAATTCCCATTGGCTATCTATTTTACATATGGTAATATAAGTTGCCATGTTACTCTTTCTATACATCTCACCCTCTCCTCCCCTCTCCCCACATCCATAAGTCTATTCTCTATATCTGTTTCTCCACTATTGCCCTGTAAGTAAATTCTTCAGTACCATTTCCCTAGATTCCATATATATGTGTTAGAATACAGTATTTATCTTTCTCTTTCTGACTCACTTCACTCTGTATAATAGGTTTTATATTCATCCACCTCATTAGAACTGACTCAAATGCATTCCTTTTTATGGCTGAGCAATATTCCTTTGTGTATATATACCACAACTTCTTTATCCACTCATCTGTCAATGGACATCCAGGTTGCTTTCCTATTCTAGCTATTGTAAATAGTGCTGCAATGAACAATGTGATACATGTTTCTCTTTCAGTTTTGGTTTCCTCAGGGTATATGCCTAGGAGTGGGATTGCTAGGTCATATGGTGATTTTATTACTAGTTTTTTAAGGAATCTTCTTAACCATATTCCATAGTGGCTGTTTCAATTTACATTCCCACCAACAGTGGCAAGAACATTCCCTTTTCTTCACACCCTTTTCAGCATTTATTGTTTGTAGACTTTTTGATGATGGCCATTCTGACTGGTGTGAGGTGATATCTCATTGTAGTTTTGATTTGCATTTCTCTAATAATGAGCAATGCTGAGCATCTTTTCATGTGTTTGTTAGCCATCTGTATGTCTTCTTTGAAGAAATGTCTGTTTAGGTCTTTTTCCCACTTTTTGATGGGGTTGTTTGTTTTTCTGGTATTGAGTTGTATGAGCTGCTTGTATATTTTGAAAATTAATCCTTTGTCAGTTGTTTCATATGCTATTATTATCTCCCATTCTGAGGGTTGTCTTTTCACCTTGCTTATAGTTTCCTTTGCTGTACAAAAGCTTTTAAGTTTAATCAGGTCCCACTTGTTTAATTTTGTTTTTATTTCTACTACTCTAAGAGGTGGGTCATAGAGGATCTTACTTTGATTTATGTCATTGAGTGTTCTGCCTGTGTTTTCCTCTAAGAGTTTTATAGTTTCTGGTCTTACATTTAGGTCTTTAATCCATTTTGAGTTTATCTTTGTGTATGGTGTTGAGAAGTGTTCTAATTTCATTCTTTTACATGCAGCTGTCCAGTTTTCCCAGCACCATTTTTGAAGAGGCCGTCTTTGCTCCATTGTATATTCTTGCCTCCTTTGTCAAAAATAAGGTACACATAGGTGCATGGCTTTATTTCTGGGCTTCCTATCTTGTTCCATTGGTCTATATTTCTGTTTTTGTGCCAGTACCATACTGTCTTGATGACTGTAGCTTTGTAGTATAACCTGAAGTCAGGAAGCTTGATTCCACTAGCTCCATTCTTCTTTCTCAAGACTGTTTTGGCTATTCAGGGTCTTTTGTGTTCCCATATGAATTGTAAAATTTTTTGTTCTAGTTCTGTGAAAAATTTCATTGGTAATTTGATAGGGATTGCATTGAATTTCTAGATTGCATTTGGTAGTATATTCATTTTCACAATATTGGTTCTTCCTACCCAGGAACATGAAATATCTCTCCATCCACTTATGTCATCTTTCATTTCTTTCATTAGTGTCTCATAATTTTCTGTGTACAGTTCTTTAGTCCCCATAGGTAAGTTTATTCCTAGATATTTAATTCATTTTGTTGCAGTGTGAATGGGATTGATTCCTTAAATTCTCTTTCTGATTTTTCATTGTTAGTATAAAGAAATGCAAGTGATTTCTGTGTATTGATTTTGTATCCTGCAACTTTGCTAAATTCACTGATTAGCTCTAGTAATTTTCTGATACTATCTTTAGGGGTTTCTATGTACAGTATCATGTCATCTGCAAAAGTGAGAGCTTTATTTCTTCTTTTCCAACCTGGATTCCTTTTATTTCTTTTTCTTCTCTGATTGTTGTATCTAGGACTTCCAGGACTATGTGAATAATAGTGGCAAAAGTAGACACCCTTGTCTTGTTCCTGATCTTAGGGGGAATGTTTTCAGTTTTTCACCATTGAGAATAATGTTTGCTGTAGGCTTATCATATATGGCCTTTACTATGTTGAGGTAGGTTCCTTTTATGCCCATTTTTGGAAGAGTTTTAATCATAAATAGGTGCTGAATTTTGTCAAAGGCTTTTTCTACATGTATTGAGATGATCATATGGTTTTTATCTTTTGATTGTTAATATAGTGTATCACATTGATTGATTTCCATATGTTGAAGAATCTCTGCATCCTGGAATAAACCCAACTTGATCATGTTGTATGAGCTTTTTGATGTGTTGCTGAATTCTGTTTGCTAAAATATTTTTGAGGATTTTTGCATCTATGTTCATCAGTGATATTGGCCTGTAGTTTTCTTTTTTGTGTTGTCTTTGTCTGGTTTTGGTATCAGGGTGATGGTAGCCTCATAGAATGAGTTTGGAAGTGTTCTTTCCTCTGCACTTTTCTGAAAGAGTTTTAGAAGGATAGGCATTAGTTCTTCTGTAAATGTTTGATAGAATTCTCCTGTGAAGCCTACTGGTCCTGGGCTTTTGTATTTTAGGAGATTTTTGATCATAGCTTCAATTTCAGTGCTTGTAATTGGGTTGTTCATAATTTCTATTTCTTCCTTGTTTAGTCTTGGAAGATTGAACTTTTCTAAGAATCTGTCCATTTCTTCCAGGTTATCCATTTTATTGCCATATAGTTGTTCTAATAGTCTCTTATAATCCTTTGTATTTCTGCATTGTCTGTTGTAACCTCTCCTTTTTCATTTCTAATTTTATTGATTTGACTCTTTTCTCTCTCTCTTTTTTGTTTGTTTTTTTTTTTTTGATGAGTCGGGCTAAGGGGTTTGTCAGTTTTGTTTATGTTCCCAAAGAACTAGCTTTTAGTTTTATTAATCTTTACTATCATTTCTTTCATTTATTTTTCATTTATTTCTCCTCAGATCTTAATGATTTCTGGGCCATCTCTTGATTGGCAGGTGAAGGTCCTTATCTCTGGGATAGAGGGACTGACTATAGGGTTATCTACTGCCTTCATAAACTTAACCCATGACTCTGCCATCCTGAGGATGAAATAACATGCCTTGCAGAATTTGTCAGCTTCACCCTACTCCACCCCTTGTTTGTCTGGATGCTTGTTTGTCATCTTGCAAATGCCTTTCTGCAATCAAAGAGTAGAAATGAACAATTGTCCGATGTCAGTCCTTCTCTGTTACTAGTCATATCTTGTTGAATCACTGAAATAGCTGTCACTAGAAACGTAGGGCTGGAAGGGACCTTCAGTTGCATTCCAAAGCCCTTATCTTACAGAGGAGGCCAACAGGTTTCACACAGTGTTACACAGGCCAGCTTGAAGTCAAGTTCTCCTGATGTGTGTTCATTTCTTCTCTTTCCTTGTAGATTTGCTTTTAAACTTTATGACATTATATTTTTAGAAGGAGAAAAAGACAATGATGAACGGATTTGGAGTCTTACAGAAATGATATGCATATAGAGAAGAGCATTATTGAGTCATTTACATTTTACATCTTCCAGTTATCTGCGTGTGTGGTGACTGATTTCCAAACCAAAATTTAGATCATGTGGTCAAAGAATTACGAGTTATTTTACTTGTGTATTTATTTATTAAAAAATTTTTTTGGCTGCATGTGAAACTTCCCCAACCAGGGGGACTAAGGATCAAATCTGTACCTCCTGCAGTGGAAGCACAGTCTTAACCACTGAACAACCAGGGGAGTCCTTGAATTTATTTTTAACAAAGGTTTTACAAAGGTTTAAAAAGAAAATCATGTTTATATATTTAGTGATTTATTTATTGAAGAAATACTGTTTCAAGGTTTCTACATGACTTTTCTCCTTTAGTTTTCCCACACAATCTTGTTATGTAAGTATTAGGAGTATGTTCTACAGATGAGGAAAACAAGACTTAGAGAAGTTTAACTAGACTTAACCATGGTCAAAGCTTATAAATGACTCACAGATCTGTTAGCATAGTCACTTATATCATTCTGTTTCCCATTCTATTTCATGTTTGTATATATATTAGATACAATTTGGGACTTAGTTGATTTACTGAAAATAAATGAACTACATGAAATCACTTAAGTCTGGGGTATGAGGTCACCATCCCTATGACTGAAAGTATTTGATTATTTGTCCTGATTTACTGGCACCTGGTGGCAGGTCCCCCAAAGTCAGTTTAGATATGTTTTAGTGGGAAATCTTGATGCCATTTAGTTCTGTCATAGTGAACTGACTCAGATTGATATTTGAGCTTTCCAATGTTCAGACTCTCATATCCAAGCCAGAGTCTCCATTGGTGAGCAATGGACTTCAGAACCGACTGAATTCATAGGAGAAAAAGGGCTTCCCTGGTAGTTCAGCTGGTTAAGAATCTGTCTTCAATGCAGGAGACCCTGGTTCGATTCCTAGGTCAGGAGGATACCCTGGAGAAAGGATAGGCGACCCACTCCAGTATTCTTGGGCTTCCCTCGTGGCTTAGATGGTAAAGAATCCACCTGCAATGCGGGAGACCTGAATTTGATCCCTGGGTTGGGAAGATCCCCTGGAGGAGGGCATGGCAACCTACTGCAGTATTCTTGGCTGAAGAATTCCCATGGACACAGGAGTCTGGCAGGCTGCAGTCCGTGGGGTCACAAAGAGTCGGACACGACTGAGAGACTAAGCACAGCACACACTGGGGAGAAAAGGTAAAGGAGAGGGGACACAGGGTTAACTTATTTCACAGTCCTGCTTATGAGTTTGGGACTGTGTCCCTCTTGAGGTTCTAACTTTCTCTCATCAAAGCCCTCGTAACTTAATTATTAAAATGCACTCACTCACCCTTCAAAAGACAGAAGTTTCATCACATTACTTTTAGGCTGTCTCTACTTGGTGACTGAATGTCTGGGCTGTGTCATAACACGGCCAATTAAAAAGAAAAAAAGTGCACAAAGTCAAGGCACATCCCCTACCCTCTGAATCAGGTTCATATCCCTCTCAGGATTTGTAAATCCTCTGCTGTTCTGGAGCTCACAGCTGCTCCTCTGGAGCCAGTTGTGCAGTTTTATTGCTGGCACTGACCTCATGATGTCACTGGGTCATCAGAGAAGGTGGTATGGGGTTAAGAAAGACTAGCTCCTAAGAAGCTGGCCCAAAGCTCAGGAGGGTGAGGGGCATCCTAGAAACAGCCCTAAGGAGCCAGGGAAAGGAGCCATGGAGGTATTCCAAGGCAGGATTTCTACCATCTGCAGCGAGAAGACCCATCTTACTTTACTTGGGCAGGTGGACATGGTGGTTATCACTCAGCCAGCTGTTTGCTCCTGAGCATGAGATCTGGGTCCAAAGCTATGGGAAAAAAGAGACCCAAACCAACATAGAAGCAGTTCTGCTAAACAGTAGACTGTTAAAACAGTACTTAACCAATGTCGACTCCCATTTTGCTGAATGAAGCCAGTAGATTTCCTTTGAGCCTGGTCAGATAGCTCTGGTTCTAAGAATGCTGGGAAATTTATTTGTCTTAGGGCCTTGTTTATCATTATCAAGTCAACTTTTTTCTTTTTTTAAGATTTCTTTAAAAATAATAAATACTAATACTAGGGAGTTTGAAATTCTGGAGGGCTAGGGAAGAAATGTTTGTCTTGACTAGGAGCACTATTAGTAAAATGATTGTCTATAGAAAAAGCCCTGGATCGGGAGTCTGAACACTGAGTTCTCAAGTCTGGCTCAGCATTTATTTGTGGGGGCCACTGGACAGATCCTTTAGCCACTGTGACTCAATTTCCTTTCCAAAAAGTGAGGTTTAGGCTACCTAATTCTTTGAGTTACATGTTGCTTGAAGATACCAAGCATTGATTTCTTTAACCTCTTTATGATGTAATTAAATAACCCTTTCCAGCTCTTGAGACCAGTGGGAAACACTCTCTGAAAATATGTATTTATCCAGCCCCTAACTCACTGAATTATTGTAAGCTAGACTCCAGGGGTCACTGAGAGCCACATTTTCAGATTAGCATCGATATAGAGATCCAGAGGCTGACAGGAATTAGGGTGAGAGTAACAACAAATAGTAAAGCAGACTGGAAGCCAGTGAGACTTGAATCATTTTTGATAATATCAATAGATGGACCTTTCCCAAACACCTTAATTAATCCTTATGATATTTTCTTCTATGGATAATTTTTTATTTATTTAATAAGTGAAACCTGGCTAAAGTTTGTTGAAAACAGAGTTTCTTTGAAATATTTTCTAATCTTAAAATCATCCCCTAAACAACAACTGAAAATCTACATGTGATATACACTGAGAAGGGGAGAGCTTTTGGGGACTACTACCTGTATTTGCAAACATATTTGAATGTCTTCAAGTTAGAAAACAAAATCAAAGCAAGATGAGACCAAAGAAAACCAAGTAAAAATAACAACAAAGTACTTTAACTTTGCCTATTCCCAATACCACTGCTCCCTGGTAGGCTTCCCTGGTGGCTCAGGTGGTAGAGAGTCTGCCTGCAGTGCAGGAGACCAGGTTCGATCCTTGGGTTGGGAAGATCCCTTGGAGAAGGGAATGGCAACCCACTCTAGTATTCTTGCCTGGAGAATCCTGTGGACAGAGGAGCCTGATGGGCTACAATCTATGGGATTGGAAAGAGTTGTACACAACTGAGCGACTAACACATACTGCTGCTCAGTTTCTCGACTTTGTTTCCACTTGCTCTTCAGAAGAATAGATGTTAAATGTTGCGTTTCTTTCAGTTTTGTGCTTCCAGGGAGATTTCAAGTCTGCCCCCAGGACTGACTGATGCCACTACTGGGCCATTTCATTTCTGCAGTTCCCTGTCTCTTGTTCACCGTTAGTCCTTGTCCTACTTGCTCTCTGTAAAGCATCCTACATTATTGAGAAAATTGCCTCTTTATACCGCTTCCCTTCATGCAACTTTAAGGCTTTAAAACCAGTTATTATTACTAAAAACATAATCTTGTTTCATTTTAGAAAATTTAGTAACTGAAAAACAAGCAAAAAGATATATAGAAATTACCCATAAACCATGGACCCGAAGAGAGCCATTATTAAAATGTTAGTGCATTTTCTGGCATTCATGGAGAGAAGAGAGTGAGGACAAAACAGTGCACAATGAGGCCAGAGAGAGGGGTACCAGACACACTAACACTTGTAGCCAGTGCTAGGGAGTTGAAACGTTATTCTAAGTACAATGAGGAAATGAGGACGAATTTCAGTAGGATCAAGAAAAGATCATATGTGTGTTTTAGGAAGAATACTGTGACTAGCATGTGGAGACCAGACTAAGGGCAAGAGACAAGTTAAAAAACCAGGTAGGAAATAGTTTGTGCTGTTCTCAGTACCTCATCTCCGTCTTCTGGAGTATTCTTCTTTCTCCCTACATCCATCCAAACTCTACCTCTCCTTCAAACAACTTGAAGTATCTAGCTATTCAAACCTTTCCTGAGTTCCCTCTCCTTCAAAGTTCTACGCAATTATGGGACCACATTTGATCAGCTGTGAATACAATCCACAGTTGCTCTGAACCAGGGCAGTCTTCTGGGGCTGGACATAAAGCTTTTCATTCTTCAGTTTCTCATTGTTCTTATTTGCATTATCTCTTGAAGGATTTTTATCAGACCTGATAAATTGATTTAAAATGTACATGAAACAGACCCTAATACCTCTCGCAAGACAATAACTTTTTAAAAACTTCAAACCTGTACAAAAGTGGCAGGAATAGTGTATCGAGCTCCTGAATGCCACCAGCCAACCTTTGCAGTAATCAACTTAAGGAAAATCTTGGTTCTTTTATACTTTCAACTACTCCATCCTACCTTAGCCTCAGACATCTTATGTGGCTCACTGCATTGTAATCAGTTCAGTTCAGTTGCTCAGTCATGTACAACTGTTTGCGACTCCATGGACTGCAGTACTCCAGGCTTCCCTGTCCAACACCAACTCCCAGAGCTCATATCAACTCAACACCAACTCAAACTCATATCTATTGAGTCAGTGATGCCATCCAACCATCTTGTCCTCTGTCATCCCCATCTCCTCCCGCCTTCAATCTTTCCCAGCATCAGGATCTTTTCCAGTGAGTCAGTTCTTTGTATCAGGTGGCCAAAATATTGGAGCTTCAGCTTCAGCATCAGTCCTTCCAGTGAATATTCAGGACTGATCTCCTTTAGAATTGACTGGTTGGATCTCCTTGCAGTCTAAGGGACTCTCAAGAGTCTTCTCCAACACCACAGTTCAAAAGCATTGATTCTTTGGTGTTCGGCTGTCTTTATGGTCCAACTCTCACATCTATACATGACTACTGGAAAAACCATAATTTTGACTATACGGATCTTTGTTGGCAAAGTAATGTCTCTGCATTGTAAGAGACAAAATAAATTAACCCTAAAGGATGCATTTTAAGGAGGAATTACTGGTGATTTATCATATAGTTGGGGAAGAGCAATTTCCACAGGTGCCCCTTTGAGCAATCATGTAACATTAAAGAGTTTAGTTCTTGCATTGAGTGTCTAGGACACTCAATGTTTATACAAATACACATACACACACACATATATAAAGGAAGATGAAACACATAATAGTTTTGGGAAGGGAAATATTACCATATGATCTAGCACAATTTTCTGGGGGATTTAAAATAGTGTGTTAAATAGAGATGAAACTACTCTTTTAGGAGAGAAGCCTGGTAAAGGAAAGTGTGCCAAGCAGAATGACCTTCCATCTTCCACCCTCAAAGACATTTGAAGTCAGGAAATGTGTTGGAAGAATTAGCTTCCTAAAGAACCCCTGAATCCAAAAAACTTAGAGTGGTGCTGGGCAATTGTACTCGAGAAAACACTCTTTTTTTTTTTTTTTTAAGCAACATAATTAAATGATGACAGTAACATGTAGCAGTTTTATGAAACAATAATCCAGTTCCCAAATGGGTGAACTATAAATCTGATGGCCAAGTCATCTATCCCAATGAAGGAGCCTGATTATTGAGGGGGGATGCCCAGGATTGCCCTGTTATAATGATTTTGCTACAAAGGTCTGTCTAGTCAAGGCTATGGTTTTCCCAGTGGTCATGTATGGATGTAAGAATTGGACTATAAAGAAAGCTGAGTGCCAAAGAATTGATGCTTTTGAACTGTGGTGTTGGAGAAGACTCTTGAGGGTCCCTTGGACTGCAAGGAGATCCAACCAGTCCATCCTAAAGGAGATCAGTCCTGAATATTCACTGGAAGGACTGATGCTAAAGCTGAAACTCCAATACTTTGGCCACCCCATGCGAAGAGTTGACTCATTGGAAAAGACCCTGATGCTGGGAGGGATTGGGGGCAGGAGGAAAAGGGGATGACAGAGGATGAGATGGTTGGATGGCATCACCGACTCAATGGACATGGGTTTGGGTGGACTCTGGGAGTTGGTGAGGGACAGGGAGGCCTGGCGTGCTGCAGTTCATGGGGTCACAAAGAGTCGGACACGACTGAGCAACTGAACGGAACTGAACTGAACACCAGTTTAAATAAGTCTAAGACGTTCGGTGTAGATCCTTATCCTGAATAGGGAAGCTGAAGCTTTAAATCTGGGAGGAAGATGAAGGTGAGTGGGGGTTGACTGGGGAATGTGTTTGGAGTGAGCATGGTGGGTGGTGAGACTTTGCAAGGGAAGAAGGTGGATGGAGTGGGTGAATTCAGTAAAGTTAGAGCTTTGGAAAAAAAAATCAGACCATAGTTCCTTACAATAAACAGTTCTTTGTTCAGAAAGCAAGAAACTATTTTCCAAAAAAAAAAAAAAATGAAGACGAGAAAGAAGTATTAGTTTTGGGTCTCCAACAACCATATAACCAGTGTCTCTATAGATCTTATCTCATTTAATCCTTACTGCAACCCTAAGAAGTATGGATTACCCTTCCTATTCTATAATTGAGGAAAATGAGGCTCAGAGAAGATAAGTCATTTGCCTGGGAACAGAGAACTCATGGGTTGAAGCCAGGATTCAAGGTTTTTCCTTCCACCACTATAGTTTGTCTCACCAGGAGAATTAGAAGGAAGAGCCACCACTGAAACCTGACCTGGTACTGGATGGATTGGAAAACTCAGCAGTGGCCACAGGACTGGAAAAGATCAGTTTTCATTCCAATCCCAAAGAAAGACAATGACAAAAATGTTTAAACTAGTGCACAATTGTACTCATCTCGCATGCTAGCAAAGTAATTCTCAAAATTTTCCAAGCGAGTCTTCAACAGTACGTGAACCAAGAACTTCCAGATGTTTAAGCTGGATTTGGAAAAGGCAGAGGAACCAGAGATCAAATTGCCAGCATCCATTGGATCATTGGAAAAGCAAGAGAGTTCCAGAAGAACATCTAATTCTGCTTCAGTGACTATGCTAAAGCATTTGACTGTAAGGATCACAGCAAACTGTTGAAAATTCTTAAAGAGATAGGATTACCAGATCACCTTACCTGCCTCCTGAGAAATCTGTATGCTGGTCAAGAAGCAATAGGTAGAACCACACATGGAACAACAGACTTGTTCCAAATTGAGAAAGGAGTATGTCAAGGCTGTATATTATCACCCTGCTTATTTAACTTATATGCAGAGTACATCATGCAAAATGCTGGACTGGATGAAGCATAAGCTGGAATCAAGATTGCTGGGAGAAATAGCAATAATATCAGATATGCAGATGACAACACTCTTAAGGCAGAAAGCGAAGAGAAACTAAAGAGACTCTCAATGAAAGTGAAAGAGGAGATTGAAAAGGCTGGTTTAAAACTCAACATTAAAAAAACGAAGATCATGGCATTTGGTCCCATTACTTCATGGCAAATAGATGGGGAGACAATGGAGGCAGTGACAGACTTTATTTTCTTGGGCTTCAAAATCACTGCAGATGGTGACTGCAGCCATGAAATTAAAAAACACTTGCTTCTTGGAAGAAAAGCTATGACCAACCTAGACAGCATATTCAAAAGCAGAGACATTACTTTGCTGACAAATGTTCATCTAGTCAAAGCTATGGTTTTTCCAGTAGTCATAAATGGATGTGAGAGTTGGACCATAAAGAAAGTTGAGCACCAAAGAACTGATGCTTTTGAACTGTGCTATTGGAGAAGACTCTTGAGAGTCCCCTGTAATTCAAGAAGATCCAACCAGTCAATCCTAAAGGAGATCAGTCCTGAATATTCACTGGAAGGACTGATGCTGAAGCTGAAGCTCCAATACTTTGGCCATCTGATGAGAAGAACTGACTCAATAGAAAAGACCCTGATGCTGGGAAAGATTGAAGGCAGGAGGAGAAGGGGATGACAGAGGACAAGATGGTTGGATGGCATCACTGACTCTATAGACATGAGTTTGAGTGAGCTCTGGGATTTGGTGATGGACAGGGAAGCCTGGCGTCCTAGAGTCCATGGGGTTGCAAAGTGTCGGACACAACTGAGTGACTGAACTGAACTGTCTGGATGGATGTTCTCCAGGGTCCACTTAGTGGTTCCTGAGTACAAAATGTTCTTATACTCTGGGCCATAAAGAAATAATGCTGAGCACATTTTCTCCTAATGGGATCTTTGGAGCCAGGAAGGCAGCCTCCTGTTCTTTACAGAGCCCACATCTGTCCTCTTCCATGGCCATTTGATTTTCCTCTACAAAATGCTTATTTTAGGCTGTCAAACACCCAGCAAATTGCCAGACATATGATAAGACATCAATAAATACTGTGCAGTAAATATACAAATGAACAGAAACATCATCTATACATATATCCCTGCACAACCCGGAGTATTTTACTGTATTGACATAACCCTTTTAAGATTAAGTTCAGATATTCTCTCCTCTTTACTTCTCCATCTTTCTAAAGACAACAGCTTTTTTTTTTTTCATCTTCCTAGAGCAGCTATTGTTCATATAATTCGTGTTGCTGAGAACTCACATGTTGTAGTTTTTGCTCTTGGTTTGGTATAATATGTGAGAATCTTGCCTCTCCTTGTAGGGTAAAGCAACTTAAGGATATGGACTGTTTTTGTTTTCTTGTGTCCCCCATGGCACCTACCATGGCACTCCATTAGAAGGTGCCTGGTGAATCTTAGTTGACTTGAAGAGTCTAGATAAAGTTGAGGAGTCAGAAGACATAGTAGTTAAGATCATGGGCTTCAGAGGGAAACAAAACTATACAAGAAATATAACTCTGCTAGTTGCTAGCCTTGAAAAAAAGTTTTCCTTCTGAATGTCGCCTTCCTCCTCTGTGGATATGCATGCTTATATGTTGGATGTTAAGGTTAAAAGAAACAGCATGGCAACTTGGCCTATACCTGATGCACTAATAAGTGGTAGGAAATAGGAAAAGGAGAATGTAGGTAGCAGAGAGCTGGCCCCAGTTTTCTTACAACAGAAAGGGGTATGGCTATGGAGGAGTGGATATGGGGAGATACTAACTAGGTCCAGTAGTGCTAATGCCCAGATGTGTGGATCACTTGTAGAGGTAGCTAGTTCTAGAGAGTATAGATAGCCGTTGCAATTGACTCTCCTCCTGTGACTTTGAGATGCTGTTAGGTACCTCTGTCTTCTGTTCCTCATTTGGGGATAACAGGTGAGACATACATCTGGTACATCTGTGCTGCTTTCAAGTCTCTGAGAAACTACAACTAATTCTTCCTCAAGATTAAGAAATCTCATCTGAAAATATCCATTCACCCCCAAAGAAAGAAGGACACTGGGCAACAGGAAAAAAAGGAAATCAATATTTATTGAGTGCCTCCCATATACCAAAAATTTATTGAAAATGTAGTGTACTTCATTTTGTGAACAAAAGTGGGACTTTCTAGTCTGAAAAAGCGGGTAATAGAGGTATAAATATTATGTTTAATACCAGGTAGATAATTACTATGAAGTGGAAAATAAAGTTGGGTAAGGGAATAGTAGGATCTTCCCAGATGGCTCAATGGGTAAAAAATCCACCTGCAATTCAGGAGACCCAGGTTTGATCCCCGGTTTGGGAAAATACTGTGGAGAAGGAAATGGCAACCCTTTCCAGTATGCTTGTCTGGAGAGCCCCATGGACTGAGGAGCCTGGTGGGCTACACCTAAGGGGTTGCGAAGAGTCAGACAGGACTGAAGTGACTGAGCACGCATGCATGAAAGGGTAGATGATAAAAGTACTGCTATACATAATGTGGTCTGAGAAGGCCTCTTTGATAAGGTGGCATTTGAGCAGAGACATGAGGTCCTGAGGGAGTGAGTTGCACCAGTATCCAGAGAAAGGACATTCCAGTTGGAGACAGAAAATCCTCTGAAGCATTAAATGTGGATGTCATGGTCAAGGAACTACAAGAAAGCAAATCTCATTGAATCTGCATGATTGAGGAAGAGAATGACAGGAAATGGGGTGGAAAGGTACCCAGGAACCAGATCTTATAGGACTTGGTATTACCCTCACCCACAGGTGAACGCATTAAAGGGTCCTGAACACCACAGTTACAAGTAAGCAAATCATGTTAACAAACACATAGGCCTCTATTCCTTGTGATTCAGTGCTGTGTTGACACAGAGCAACTCAGACACTAAACATCCACCCTTGTAACTAATAAAATTGAGGCTTGAGAGGAAAACTTGCCCTGTGTCCTCAAAGCAAAAGGTCACTGCATCCAAAAGCTGTAGAGGTTTGATTGAAGGTTGGACTGTTGCTGACCTTGGAAATAGACACTGATTTGGAGTTTGGAAAAGATTTGAGTAAATGAAGTATTTGAATAAAAGACAAATTGATTTGATCAATTCTTCCTCCAAGATATCTCAGATATCAAAAATTTTTGCATAATGAAGTGCAAAATTATTTCCTAGTAGTGTCAAGCATCTATTTTCTTGCTTCATATTCCAAAATGTGCTTCTGAAAGTACTCATGAATACAGTTGCATATTATGGCTGAAGAATGTTTTGCAATGTAAAAAATTTCTATTATTCTTCCATTGTATATATATATATATTTACCAACAGCTAGTGGTACAAAGTATGAAGTGTGATGTGATACTGAATCTTTACATTGGCAACTAGATGAACCTTCAGTCTAGAATTACAAATAGTTTTGCTTTTATAAAATATTTAATAAGATTTCATTAAATTTTCAAAAGTAAATAAATTTCAGCCTTATTTAAATAATTTGATTTAAAATATTGACATTCATTAATATAAATAACCTTTTGCCTTTTAATGCTAGTAGATAATTTGGAATATTTTAGAATAAAAATAGCATTTTTGCAAACATGAGAATAATTTTAAGCATTTTGATTTTAAGTTTATATTAACTAAAATTTTTCATGAAAGTTTATTGAAATATTATATACTTTGAATAAAATTATGTTTTAGTACTTTAGATCATTTCTGTTAAAAGAACACACATTTTTGTTAATAGAATGCAAACTATATGAAAATCTTGATTGTAATAATACAATTACTAATTTTCCTGAAATCAAGATGAGAAAATATTTATAGATTATAGTTTTTCAATTATTTACATATTTATTTACTATTTGTCCAATATAACAAGTCCATCAAGAAAACACCCAAAATGCATAATAATGGAATGAACAGTTTCTGATATTTTGCCAATTTTCAGGTACTTAAAAACCATAGATTTATATTTTTAGTCATTTAAAAATAGATTTATACATTTTTTAGGTTTCATTATTCATATATTTATGAAGTAGATAAGCAGAAAATTTCAGTTTGTTATCTTGATTTGAAATTTAAAAAATTTAGAACATGGTATGTGGACCTTCCCTTGAACTCTTGCCCTGGACCCTGCAAAAGTTAGAAGAGACAGACCTATAAGCTGTGGTTCAAAATGCATTTTACTGTGTGTGGTGGACAGTCGTTGGAGAGTTTTTAGCAGGGAAGAGATATGACTTATGTTCTTAAAATGTTTGCTCGGTCTGCTGGTGGAGAACACATGATACTGAGGGCCATGGTTACTACAGGCAACTGCAGGGGTTCAGGCAGGTTGGTGAGATCAGGGTGGTAGAGATAGAATCGGTGAGAAATGGTCTGAATCTCTTTTTTAAGGTAAAACCAAGAAGATTTGCTTATGGATTGGTATAGAATGTGAAGGTAAAGATTCAGGAATGACTTCCAGGTTTTTGACCTGAACAACTGGCAAGTGACAGCACTCTTTACTTCTTGCCTCTTAGGGTTGTTGTGAGGGTTATTTAACTGAAATGCCACATGTAAAATGTCTAGCATGGTGTCTGGTGCATGGTGATTGCTCAGTGCATGGTAGTTGTGAGTATTTTATTATTGTATTCTCATTTGTTTATCTCCAGAGTCAAGTCAGATGCTGATTTTATAATTTTTTGGAGGAGGGCAGGAAAAGAAATTGATCAAGAAGTTGAATGACTTGGTCAAGGCCATACAGATAATGAATTAATAAAAGCCAGCTTAGAACTAGAGATTTCTCTCTGTGAGGAGAATGCAGAAAACCTTTGATGGCAGCTAGACCAGGATGAGAATTGGTATTTGCCAAGTGTGGACTGCGAGTTTAGAACGAAAACTTTGTTTATGGAAAAGGAGCAGGTAAAAATGCCTTTTCATGGAGGCATACCCCTTGAACTCCAGTCCAAGCCTCTTCCCCTGTCCCAGGCTAAAAGGAGTTGTTGCTTGTCTATTGGAGGCTTTGGCTTGTGTGAGGAAAGGACCCCAGATCTGGGCATGGTGCCTGATTTTAGTTTGGTGGTTTTGAAATTATGGCTTCTTATATCTTTTCAATCTTATTTTATGAATCCTGTTGGGGGAACTTGTTCACAGTTTTCTGCTTGGTTTCCCCGTGTAATCAACAGCAGACTCATGCAAATAAGTCAATACCAAAAGTTTTTCTTTCAACACTAGAATGGAAGAGATTTTGATGGACTTAGGATGCACCTCCCCCTTTTCTTCTTCTCACTATAAAACTATAAAAAACAGAGATGACCAGCATTAAGGAGATGGAGTAAGTCCTTTTCAAAATTGTCCCTCCAGAAATGAAAGTCTCACATGTCAGCCTTGACCTCATGGGCTTAAGAAGATTATTCCAGTGCTTAAAGTACAGGAGAACAAGGCAGGAAGATGGCTTGGAAAGAGTAGGAATGGACTGGGACAAAATAGTGGGGACAAACCTGATAGATATGGTCTCTCACCTTCAGTGAATTTACAAATTCCCTGCCTCAGTATCTTCACATGAGAAGTTCTTGCAAGAGTCAATGAGTTATTTCCTAAATATTATTCTTAAATAATTTATACATTGTTTAGAAGGGAAACAAACAATCCTTGCTTTCTCCAACACCACCCCACTCCAAACTACACTAGTTTCTTGCTGAGTCCTCTTGCCATTCTTTCCTTTAATAGTGGTGAAATTCAAGAAACTAATATCTGAGGTAGACTCTGTAAAATATTTTCCATTTGTTTTTGGATTTTTAGAACACCAAAAAGGATTAAACACAAAAAGGGTCAATGTTTCTGAGAAGGGAATAATTTGCCCTACCAGAGTTTCCAGGAGTTAAGGGGAAAAATGCTTTTTAGCCACTTGCAATGTCTAACAAAAGGTCCACTCTTAGAGCCTCGCTCTCAATGAGCCAAGTCGAGATGGTGTTGTGTCTTATCTAGGTAAACGGCAGTCCCTGTCCAGTTAGATTTGGTGTTCAGTTGCTCAGTCATGTCTGACTCTTTGTGACCCAGTGGACTGCAGCAGGCCAGCCTTCCCTGTTCTTCATTATTTCCTGGAGTTTGTTAAAACTCATGTCCATTGAGTCAATGATGCCATCCAACTATCTCATCCTCTGTTGCTGTCTTCTCCTGCCCTTAATCTTTTTCACCATCAGGGTCTTTTCCAATGAGTCTGCTCTTGCCATCAAGTGACCAAAGTATTGGAGCTTCAAGCTTCAGCATCAGTCCTTCCAGTGAATATTCAGGGTTGATTTCCTTTAGGATTGTCTGGTTTGATCTCCTTGCAGTCCATGGGACTCTCGAGCATTTTCTCCAGCACCACAGTTAGAAAGCATCAATTCTTTGGCTGTCAGCCTTCTTTATGGCCCAGCTGTCACATTGTACATGACTACTGCAAAAACCACAGCTTTGACCATACAGACTTTTTTTGGCAAAGTGATGTCTCTGCTTTTTAATACAATTAGATATTTCACTTTAAATAAAAATGCTGGAGCTTCACATTTGCTTTCTAAAGCCCCAGTGGGTGTGATTGCTTTCTGGGGACATAAGATGGGGCTAAAAACTCTCCAAAGCTGCTATTCTAGGTGTCTAAACTCACTAGCTAAGATCACAGCAGGGACCGCAGACATCACACCTGGAATCTGGAATGAGCGTTATAAAATTGGCAAGGCTGAAAAGGCATTAGTAAACATTATTAAGAATTCCTTGCAGGCAATTAGACTCCAACAATATCTTTGGAGAGGGTGTTTTTTCTTTTCCTTCTTCCTTTTTTTTTCATCTTTATTTCTATCTTGCTAATGAGAGAGTAATGAGCCACATACTTGTTACCTAGAAGGAATATCTCGGCAAAGCTTCAGTGAACTTAAAAACAGTATTTACAAACTGATTATTGTTCGCATTCATTATAATTTTCAAATTAGAAGGAATTGTAATAGAGAGAGCCAGGAAATGAGTTGTCCCTCATTCAGAGGTTTCATGGGCCCTTAAACAGTGAAAATGCTAAGATTTCTGCCACTGAAGAATTGGTCATGGGAGATACTCTTGGACTCTGTAAAAGAATGTGTTCCACAGCTCTGGGTTTGTTTATTCTTCTTGTTTGTTTTCTACAATGTGATTGTCTTAAGTCACATGCAAGGAAGTGATATCTAGTATGTAGGCTCAAAGATTTGTTTTCCATTGAAAGCACACTCATATATTTCACATACTCTTCACAAACTTACACCACATCATCCTTACCTCTGTTTACTTATTCATTTCTTTCTTTAACTCTGTCCACCAAAGAGGAAGAAATTTCCATTAAGAGGAACAAGCTCTTGACCTTAGCTGAGACACTCCCCTCCTTGCCTGCAGGCCTCATGCTTCCCACTGACTTGCAGGGATGCGGAGACAAACATGTCAACCCAGAGATCTGGCCTCTCTGCAGAGGCTCTGTTTCAAGTCCCAGTATCACTTAGAAGGGCTAGGAAAAGATGAGCTTCATGTCCTTTTATTCTTCCCTGCTCTTTAATTTCACATATGCGATTTTTCCTTTGGCTGTTACAGCTAAGTTAGAGAACTACAGCTCTGCCATCCATGATCACTCTCCCCTACACTTTGGCTTGATTTATGTATTCTTACTCTTTTTGTTTTGATTTAGCATCTGTGTGTACTTCTTAACTACCTGTAATGGTCGGTCTGGGCTAAGTAATTTACTTTCATTATTTTATTTGATATTCATGACAACTCAGGAAACAGAGGCTTAGAGAGGTCAAAAAAATTGATGAAGCAAGGATTTTTAACCTAGGAGGTCAGCCTTCAGCACACTTGCTTGTGTCAATTGAATTGAAGTAAACACTCTTAAATGCAAATACTGTATGTCATTCCTCTAACAGGAGTGACTTTGTTATCTTCCAACACTTAAGGAATGTACTGATGGGCAGAAGAAGTACTGAAATGGGCACTAGGGTCTAAAATGGAAGACAGTGGTTTCTAAATATCTGGAAGGAAGATCAGCCCTATTGAGTGAAAATAAATGACAGTGTGTTTCTCTTTTATGTGGAAGACCAAGTTGCATTCAGTTGCCTTCTTTCAGGTGTACTAAGGTGCCTTCTTATTCTGTGATCTTTGATAGCAGCTGTGCTCCCTGCATTGGTGATCAGGAAACTGACATTTCATAGGACCTTCAATTAAGTCACCAGCTGACACAGAGAGTGTGCATAGGTTGTTCTATATGTGGTTCCTCACTGAAAATATGCTTGATCTGGGAGTCAGGACAGGACACTGTTGGAGATTACAGGAAACTCCTGGTGAATCCAGAAGAATTGGAAAGCCTTCTTTCATTCCAGAGCATAAAAATTCTCTCATATTGTGGAGAATAGCATACTAACTAAGAGCATAATGTTTTGGAAACATACATAAGATCTGATTTAAACCTTTACTTTGCCCCTTAACATGTATGATTTTAGGCACATTCTTGACCTTGGTTCATCCACCCATTAAATGGAAACAAAAATTACAGAAATCTCGCAGAGATATTGTGAGGATTAAATGAGATACTACATGTAAGATGCTTAACTCAGTGCAATAAATATAGTAAATGTTCAAGTAGCATAGCTATGACTATGTGACTGTTTCCCATGGACATAGTGGAAATTTTTTGTTGCTGATACAGGAATGATAGGAAAGGCAATTTCAAGCTTCAAAAGAATGCATATGAGGCCAATTTGAAGGGCAGTGGGACTCAATGGGAGGGACATAGGGACAAGTGAGGGAGTTATAGGATGCAGGGAGAGAGGATGCTTCATAAAGAATTTCTATCAGCAAGATAGTACCTCACCTCTGGCTCTAGCACAGCAATGGCCTCAAGTCATTTCCAAATTTGAAAGGAGCTAGGAGTGGGGGCACCAGGAATATCTGCAGTGTTTTATAAACCATAAAAAACTATACAAATGTGAAGTCTTACTTTACTGTGCCTGTGTGTGTAATGCCCACCTCTATTTAGGGAGTCTGAAATTCAGGTGACTATAAGTAACAAGTCAGAAACCAGACAGAAGCAGAGATGAATACATCACACACACACACACACAGTAAAATAAGACTTCATATTTGTATGGTTTGTAGGTGATATTCATTACCAGTCTGCAGAGCGTGGCAGGCCATGAGTCATTATTTGGGTAAGTAGACACCTGGCAAGCTGGAGAGAAATCTGGGCCTTTTTGGTACTAGTTGTTCAGTTGCTCAGTTGTGTCTGACTCTTTGTGACTCCATGGACTGCAGCATGCCAGCCTTCCCTGTCCTTCACCATCTCTTGGAGCTTGCTCAAATTCATATCCACTGAGCCAATGATTCCATACAACCATCTTGTCCTCTGTCATCCCCTTCTCCTCCTGCCTTCAATTTTTCCCAACATCAGGGTCTTTTGTAATGAGTCGGCTCTTCACATCAGGTAGCCAAAGTTTTGGGGCTTCAGCTTCAGCATCAGTCCTTCCAGTGAATATTCAGGATTGATTTCCTTTAGGATTGATTTGTTTGATCTCCATGCAGTCCAAGGGATTCTCAAGAGTCTTCTCCAACATCACAGTTTAAAAGCATCAATTCTTTTGTTCTCAGCCTTCTTTATGGTCGAACTCTTACATCCACACATGACTATTGGAAAAACCATAGCTTTGACTAGACAGATTTTGTTGACAAAGTAATATCTCTGCTTTTGAATATGGTGTCTAGGTTGGTCAGAGCTTTTCTTCCAAAGAGCAAGTGTCTTTCGATTTCATGGCGGCAGGCACCATCTGCAGTGATTTTCAGTTGAGTCACTCAGTCGTGTCTGACTCTACGACCCCATGGGCTGCAGCAGCCAGGCTTCCCTGTCCATCACCAGTTCCCAGAGCTTACTCAAACTCATGTCCATTGAGTTGGTGATGCCATCCAACCATCTCATCCTCTGTCATCCCCTTCTCCTCCCACCTCCAATCTTTCCCAGCATCAGGGTCTTTTCAAATGAGTCAGTTCTTCACATCAGAAGGCCAAAGTATTGAAGTTTCAGCTTCAGCATCAGTCCTTCCAATGAATATTCAGGACTGATTTCCTTTAGGATGGACTGGTTTGATTTCCTTACTGTCCAAGGGACTCTCAAGAGTCTTCTCCAACACCACAGTTCAAAAGCATCAATTCTTCGGTGCTCAGCTTTCTTTATAGTCACCATACTAAATTAAATTATATGCAGAGTACATCATGCAAAATGCCAGACTGGATGATGCACAGGCAGGAATCAAGATTGCTGGGAGAAATATCAATAACCTCAGATATGCAGATGACACCACCCTTATGGCAGAAAGCAAAGAGGAACTAAAGAGCCTCTTGAGGAAAGTGAAAGAGGAGAGTGCATGGGGAAACAATGCAAACAGTAACAAACTACTTTCTTGCAGCCCAAGAAAGTAGTCTGTCACTGTTTCCATTGTTTCCCCATCTATTTGCCATGAAGTGATGGGCCCAGATACCATGATCTTCATTTTTTTGAATGCTGAGTTTTAAGCCAGCTTTTTCACTCTCCTCTTTCCCTTTCATTGAGAGGCTCTTTAGTTCCTCTTTACTTTCTGCCATAGGGGTGGTGTCATCTGCATATCTGAGGTTATTGATACTTCTCCTGGCAATCTTGATTCTGGCTTGTGCTTCATCGAGTCTGGCATTTCGCATGACGTACTTTGCATATAATTTAATTTAGCAGGGTGACAATATACAGCCTTGAGGTGCTCCTTTCTCAATTTTGAACCAGTTCATTGTTCCATGTCCAGTTCTAACTGTTTTTTCTTGACCTGCATGCAGGTTTCTATGGGGCAAGTAAGGTGGTCTGGTGTTTCCATCTCTTTAAGAATTTTCCACACTTTGTTGTGATCCACACAGTCAAATACTTTAGCGTAGTCAATGAAGCCAAAGTAGATGTTTTTATGGAATTCTCTCACTTTTTCTATGATCCAACAGATGTTGGCAATTTGATACCTGATTTCTCTGCCTTTTCTAAATCCAGTTTAAGCATCTGGAAGTTCTTGGTTCATGTACTGTTGAAGCCTCACTTGAAGAATTTTGAGCATTACTTTGTTACAGTGTGTTCCATAAAACAAGAGACAAGCAGGGAAGGTGGTGGACCAAATGTGAAACCTCAAGTATCAACAAGGTTATCTCTAATCAAATGATGTAATTTTGCTGAGCCTCATTTTCTTTATCTGCTAAATGGGAATAATTATGGTGTTGGCCTGACTAGGTTGCCATTAATGTTGGGTAAAGCAATAAATGCAAAATGCTTAATGCTCTTAAGTACTTACATGGTCGTGAACTGGTCAAAGGTGAGGAATGTCTGGGATGTTTAGTGAGGAAATGTGCCTGGAAACAGATTCTGAACACAGTGAAGAGAAGAGAAAGTGGGGAAAGGAAGTGACATAAAGAATTGTCCTACTTGCTACTTTGGGTCTGATTTTGGAGTTAGCAAAGCTAGGAGCAAGAATCCCCACCCGGTGTTCTTTCTCCTGAATTAGACCCAATTTCTAATTACTAGGCCTAAATAAGAGACCTCTGTCCTCCCATAGACTGTACCTGGCACACTAGTCATCTGTCTGGCCTCATTTTGTCTCAGTGTGTTCCTAATCAAGACACCATGTTCTTGGTGTGAGATCTCAGGCCTCCACAGAGGATTAAGCTGAAACATCCTGTCCCTCTGGTTCAGAAAGCAGGACATCTTTCGACACATTTCTAAAGAAGTTGGCAGTGCTTGTTGGAAATACTGATGAGTGGTCAAAGATTCGGCCAGGCCTAGGAGTACTGTCTGTAAATTCACTTGGGGAATAAGAGCTTGTGCATGCTTCTAGGCCTTACCAGGTCTCTAGTAAAGTATCTCTGTGCCTTAGTTAGGAGATAACATTTGTTAGCAGTGTTTGTGATCATCATCAGGGTACCCAGGCTACCACTTTACCACTCCCATCTCTAGGACTCTCCTCCTTGAGTTCAGATTTCATCAATTGTCTTCTTAACTCATTGCCTTTCCATCTATCTATCCATTCATCCATCTGTTTAACCTCAGTGCTTACTTCATACTAGACTTTGTGCCTGGCTATAAAAAATTATCACCTGTGGCGTCCATTGCTAACCTACAGACTTACCAGCTTCTCTGATCTTTTGATATCTTCAAACCTTTTTCAATTTAGCAGATTTCTGGATCTCATCAACATGGTCTTCTCATGTCTCATGATTATATAAGCTGATAGTCTAACCCCAGCACCCTTAATTTTCAGAGGTGAGTTTTGAGGCTTAAATGAAATACTGAGTTTTGGAGAATATTGAATTTTTTCTTAATTTTAAGTGAAGGAATTGAAGGGGTTAGTTGTCTAGTCTTGAGAATGGGATCGAGCAGTTGGGGCTTGGATGGCTTAGTATTTGTTATTAATTGGCAGGTAAGGGAAAAAAATGTACCAAAAACTTCTTCCTAATGGCACATTTCTGAGCCCCTTCCTATAATCCCCAAATTATAATACCCTCTTCAAAGAGGTTAGTTTCTTTTGTTTCAAAAACAAAGTAATCAAAATGCTGAAAAATTCAGTCATTCTGGTTAATTCATTAAAAAATTTTAAATGTCTGTAGAGTTGGTGCTAAAGAGTTTTCATATCCATGACTCTTCAAATCACTGATGCTGTCATGAGGGACCAGGGAGAAATTTTGATCTCTTGATGTACAAATCACTTTTTGTGTGGGTGAACTGTAAGAGTCAACCTTTATCTGTATGCAGGTACCTGTTAATATGTAGGTAGAAATGAGATTGTTAGCCATCTCTCCTTGTCTCGTCCCTAGTGCCCTATATTAAAAAATCCCTACTATATGGTCACATTAAGGAGATGTCTAATTTGGGGAAACTTCATTTTGATGCATATTTGGCACTACCACTGAGTCTTAGCAACATCTAGGCTTTTGTAGACCATAAAGTCTCTTATGATACAAAGTGATCCAGTTCTGGTCTGATCACCACCTCTTGACAGGGCTTGCACCCAAACCCCTGTGTAGCCTTCCCACCTGTTCCCTGGTTTTCCTGCTCCATTTGTGGTTCTCATAAAGACGGTAAGCAATTAGGCTGTTCTGTTGTGGCACATGGTAGTGTAAAATTATGGAATTTAGGATTTTAATGAGTTCAGGTGCCATACAAAAGAACCCCCCCTACTTTACCCACACCCCTTGTCCATAAAATTATATGACCTTAGAATTGGGGCTTTATGTGGCCTGGACTAAGCCATTTTATTTAAAGAAAAAAAATTGACCATGAAAAAAAAGAACCAACACAATTATATGCAGATTTGTTCATAAATCAGGCACCGCAGCAGCTGTGCAGCACATGTTGGCAATCCTGAGTTTGTTGCTGGAACTTGAAAGATAAACATGAACCTGTTTCAACAGAAGAAAATCTGTTCACAGCAAGACGCTGACCCTGTTCTTTAAACAAGGAGGATAGTGTGGCAGCCTGCTGTGCCCTGCTCTGTGTGGCTGTTTGGTGGTGAGGGTCACATAAAGAAGAGACCCAAGAAGGAGAAGAGATTTACCTGGGGCAAAAGGGATCAGCAACAGACCCCAAACAGTAGGCAGAACTTGGCTCTTCCACCCAACATTCTTGGGCCCAATTAGCTAGGTCACTGGAGCAGGTCAGATTTCTTATATGAATTTTCAGAGGTGAAAGATCTTTTGCCCTAGAACTAAATAATGTAGGAAAAAAAGGATGCAATTTATTATAACAGAGTAGTTCTGAGACTTATGTCCTTTTAAATATATGTGCATGTCCCTAGAGCTCCTGCCTAGCCCTGTGCTTGCCCTAGGTGTGTGGAGAAGGGGAGAACAAGCAGAGGGCATCCATCTGTTTTAGGAGTCACTGCAAGGCTGATTGCTTTTGCTCTGGCCTAGTGCCAATAGGAACTCATTGCAAGGTCCAGCTGTTTCCAGCCATTTTCCTTGGTCCAGATATTCCTTGGGGGCTGGACTGTAGCATAAAATATCTCTTGGCTTGATTTTTGTGGGAATGGGTATCCTGGGTTGACCTGTCTGGGTTTGCTTTCAAATGGAAGCAGGTAATGGTGACAGCCACTTTGTGACAGTATGGCAGAGATTGATGCTTAACATCTGTGGGGTCAGTTAATTATTGAGACTAATGATGATGTAAACTGCCCAGAGTAGACATGACTAGCCTCCTTCCTCCTTCTACTAAATAAGAGAATTTTGGAGTGAATCTGATTATCTTCTTTCCCCTCTGTTTTTTCCCTAGAACTCCCTGTCTTGGTGCTTCATTGACAAGAGTTAATAGTAAGGAAGACCCCCTTGAGTAAATCTTATAAAGGCATTGAGTGGTTCTGTGCCTTTCAAGAACTTCATCTCAGGACAGTTCTCTATCAGGCACTGGCCAAGTGAAAAGATCTATCAGCACTATACGGTTTTCTTAACCTGGAAAAATGTTAATTATCTCAGAGGCATGATTTTCTTTTGTCTTTTCAGATGACTAGTTCAATCTGTCACCCCAAGAGTCTAAAAAAAAACTCATATACTGAACACACACACACACACACAAACGTGATGATGCATCATTATTAATAAATGAATGGAGCTATTTGTTATTTATTATTTAAACCTTCAATACTGGCTGGCCTGAGTGATACATGAAATATAGGCAAGTAATTTATTTATTAGAGAAAATAATGATTTTTTTCCCCACAGCATAACCCCCTGTGACCCCAAACAGCAAGAGCTTTATCAAATACAAATACGATGGCTTGTAATTTTAGAGTCTTCCAGAGCATTGTAACTGACAACCTTTTTAACATAAGTACATTGAACAAATAATTTATAGACATATTCTGGGAATATTTTAGGGTATTTTATTGCTACTTCTGAAAGCTATGGCATGTTATCGATTTTGGTATATTAATATAACCTAAAAGGGAGGGCACACTCTCAGCTTCTAATCCACATCAGCTTTGATGGCAAACGATATATTTTACTGAAGGGAGCCCTGAGCCAAAGCAGCAGAGGTTAACAATTACACCTCATAGCCAAAAGTTTAAGATAATGAATTTCACTCATTACAGAACTTCCACTTTGGGAACTGAATCAAATTTTCTTTACTTGGTATTTCATCCCAATTTCTCACCTACCATTTGTCAGCATGATTTCCCTTTCCTTCAGCCCCTTCCTCTCTTGCTGCTTCCTTGGGGTTCAGCCTTCTGCTGAAAGGATCACCTTTTCCCAAAACGTATTTTCAGATTTGGTTTTGAGGGTTTGTTTAAAAGAGGTGATTACGATCCTCCTTGCATTACTTGCTTCTCTTAGGTGGTTTCTAGATAATTAATGCTTGTGGCATCAATATCTTGTTAATAGTTGATATTTTAAAATAACTCATCTCTTTGGACATTATTGTCCAAATTTCTGACCCCAGCATTTAGTCTTCTCCTTAAATTATTCTCACTGTCTTCAGCCCTCAGTACGAAGTCAGTGCTTAAGCCAAGCTGGTCTCTTACTGCTTCTGAAACTCACATCATCATTCCTGCCTTTATGCCTTTGATGTTGCTGCTCCTTTCTCTCTCTCTCTGTTTTGTTGTTTTTTTTTTTACCATCCCATCATTTTTTGTATGGAAGATTTTCCTGACACCTCCAATTTGTAATTATCTTCTTTAAACCTCAGTACAATCCAGCATCTCTGCCTTGTAGTTTAGTACCTCATCATGTGTGGCCTTGAATTAGTCCTAATTTCTCTTTCACATATATCATTTATCCTTGATTTCATCAGTTCAGTTGCTCAGTCATGTCTGACTTCGACCCCATGGACTGCAGCACCCCAGGCTTCCCTGTCCATTACCAACTCTTGGAGTTTACTCAAACTCATGTCTATCGAGTTGATGATGCCATCCAACCATCTCATCCTCTGTCATCCCCTTTTCCTCCTGCCTTCAATCTTTCCCAGCATCAGTGTCTTTTCTAATGAGTCAGTTCTTTGCATCAGGTGGCCAAAATACTGGAGCTTCAGCTTCAGCCTCAGTCCTTCCAGTGATTATTAAGGATTGATTTCCTTTAGGATTGACTGGTTTATCTTGATTGACTGTGAGTAATTTGATGAAAGGAATCATATAGCTTAAATTTTTCTTGTAACCTCGTCTCACTTAGGATATAGCTGAACAGATAATGGCAATTTAGTAAATTCAGTATACACCCAGTATTAGTTATAATGAAATCTAAGGAGAATCAGCAACAGTTTTCAAAGTATGGCTTAGCCTGGATCCCTTTAATGATTTAAAAATTGCAATATGATCAGAAATTCTATGAAATTCTGTTGGCTGTAATTGTTGGGGATGAGCTTTATTTACCTTTATTATTATTTTTACATGTAAAAAAATTAACATTATAAATGCGAGATAGGCTCCTTTTAGAAAGACCTGAAAATCTGCAAAAGCAAAAATAAGAAAATAAAACAGTCCCCCATAATCCCTTCCCACATAGTGAGCACCCATAATACCTTAGTATATACCCTTCCAGACTATTTTGTGTGCATTTGTGTAAGTTTATATATGCACACACTTTTACATACATCACTATTTCTGCCTTCATTAATTTCTTAGGATAAATTGTCAGAAAGAATTTGCTGGGATAGAAGGGTGTATATAACATAAAAAGATAAGAATGTGTGCACATGTATGTGTGTGTGTCTTTTAAAAATATTTTACAGTATGCACTCTTTTGTAACCTGTTTTTCACATGCCAATAATGTGCCTTTA